>NC_060952.1:1188676-1356176 GCF_022045245.1 Lucilia cuprina
AACTCGACAACACCTCCTTTTTGTGCATACCAAATTTCATTAAAATCGGATTAACCGTTTAGAAGTTACCGAATTATTTCCCTCTTTTTTTTCCTATACCACTGTGCACTGTAGGTAGGATTATTTTGTTAAGTCGACTCTTTCTCACTGGAAAACTTAACAAGTTGACAAATCTTTGTATTTAATTATCAATAGTTTTTGACTCCTCTGAACAGCTGACTTCAGCTATCCAAGAAAAAATAAACAAATTTAATGCGCAAAAGCCAAATATGTCAAAATAAAAAGGTCGTGTGGTGGAATTGTGAAAATTTTTTAGTTGAGTTTAATTCCTTGAGTAGTTCACATAAAATTCGTTGTAAAAAAATAAATATCAAATAATTGTTCAAAGGTCCTTTTCATTTTGCATATGTACATACATTAATTTATCATACATACAGTTACTTGCACAAAAAACCTAATTATGTTCAAACAACAACATTCTAACAATACTTGTAAACAAATCCATAATTATGTATATAAATAGAAAATAATATAGTGAAAACGTTAACATTAATCGGCAGTCATATTTTCATTCAAGTTTAACCTTGATATTTTAATGAAAACGATGAGAAAAAATTTTCATGAAATAAAAAGATATCAAATTGAAAATATGTACTAAATTCTTATAAAGTGAAAATAAAAGTTAAAAATTGTGGACAAAAATATGTGATTTATTAAAAAATATGTATGTATGTATATATATTGATGAAAATCTACAAATTTACAGAATAATCGGTAAAAAAATCGATGGAATTAAAATGTAAATAGTTTAAGTGTCAACAATAATGATTTATCATAAATGTTAAAAATTTACGAGTAATTATTTAAATTTAAAGACGTTAATTTAATTTTTTATTATTTTATAATTTAAATAATTATAATTTATTATTTTATAATTATTTCAATTTAAAGACGTTAATTTAAATTTTTATTATTTTATAATTTAAAGTTATGTAAATAAAATTCTATACATTATGTGTACATACATACATATACCTAAATTTATACACTCCTGCAAATAAATATAATTATGCATGTAGTATATAAGTAATATATACCTGTTCTTATATAAATCAATGAAAATACTACATACACTCTTTCAATTGTATGTATGTAGTGGTTGGTGCAATTATAAACATACATACATATGTATATATACATATATAAATGGGGTCAAGGTTGCTTTTATAAAAAGACACACTTTTCCATATGCACACTTACTCGTACATATTATAAAGATAGATAGGATTGAACATACATATGTATGTATATAAGTATGCATTTAATTGCATGTAAATATATACATGCATATAAAAATATATAGAGTTACGTACATATGTACATACATACTAATTTGTATTATTTTTCCTAATTTGTTTACAACATCTGTACAAATAGCTCGTTATCCTTCCGAAAGATTTAAATTAATGTTCATAAATTTCAATAAAAATGTAAAGTTTTAAAAAAATTGCACATTACTAATTAAAATTAATAAAACAGTGTTCATACGATATAAAACTTAAGCAGATGGAATATGGGTAAATATACTACACACGTGTATTCACATTTATGATTTTTATTTTATAAATTGTTATTGCGAACTTAATCAAATTGGTGCATTTTAATTCACATTAGAAATATAAATTATATTTATTCCTGGTGATTACTTTCTTTATTGTAAATTTTATACAAATTTTATGTTCAAATTACAATCGGAGTTGTACGGTTGTATCCTTGATGTAATAAGTAAGGTGAGAGCGTTTAGGCAACAACCGCAACAAACACAATATTTTATGTTTGTTTAGAGTATGGGTTTTGTCAAAATGAAATTTCTAAAATTGAAAAATAATAAATATTGGAAAGAAAATTTGTTGTGTATTTCACAATATTACATATAAAACCGGTTGTTGCATTTAAATTATATTCGCAGCAGGACAACGTCTTATTGGTGCTTCATCTGATATTCTTCATTTGGAACCCTTTTCATTCATAATTTTTGATTTGAATTTTTTTTCGTTTGAAAACACAAATTTAATTTTTATGTTAGAATAAAAATAAATAAATTATTTTTGACAAAATCCAAGCACTTTTACAATAAACAAATAAAAATCAGCTGCCTTGATGATTTCACCTTACTTAGTGCATCCTGGTTGTATCGTAGTATGTCGTAATTTTTTTATTATTAATTTGTTTTTGTTTCAAAAAAATTTATTGGAAAATTTGTATGACATACAATGCTACAACGATGCGACATCGATAGTACATACTAAATTTTAAAAAATAAAAGGTCCATTTGGTTGCCAAATTTATAATTAAAAAGTTTTCAATGTAAGAAACCTATGACTCATTACAAGCTACGAATGCACAAACAAATAATAGAAACACATTGGGAAATGTGCGTTACATAAGAAAATATTACACTTTATGTTATATACATTAGACCGACTCACACTATATGGAAAACAAAAATGGGTTTTTGATACCCCATAAAAATTTACCTTGCTTTGCGTTAAAATAAGTTCCAAAATACTTGAAGTCTGGTGATGGTCGTTCGTGAGGAGCTTAACCAAATTTAAAAAAAATATATATTTGTAAACTGGACCTTTTTGTTTTCAATCATTCATTTCTGTGTCAATGAAAAAATTACAGAAACAACATACATATGTAGTATATATTTAAGAAAATGTCTATAGTAAATTTCTAAAGTTCCATAAATTATAAAAATGTACAAGTACATTTGTAATCTCCCCATATAGTCATTAAAGTTGCCTAGTTAATACCAAGTCAATATTCATAATCCGGTATCTGATGGAATTCGAGAAATTTGAATTTGAAATCGGCCGATTAGAAAAGGTGTTTAATATTTTCTTGCAAAATACAACATACATACTTACATATGTATAGAAAAATTACCTTCTACTTAAGAGAATTAATTAAAAATGTTACACAAATCCGCTGAAATTTAATATTAAACAACACAAAAAATCTTGTTTGTCGATTTCAAATCGATTTGATTTAAAAAATGATTTTGTTGAATGAATGCTTCTAGATGATTTTCAATAACACACTCTTGTTAAATGTCTAAAGCACTAAGCCTTGTGTGAGGTACAATAATAATACTATTGGTAATATCAATAGCGATTCAGTACATTTATAATATTGACATTTCCAGGAGGATACATACATGCATACATACATACGTACATACATACATACGTACGTACGTACGTACATACATACATACATACATACATACATACATACATACATACATACATACATACATACATATTTTAATAAGCCAATTTTTAAAGGAGTATTTAAATATAATTAAGTGGAAGATATAACGTTTTCTATAATTTTTCTTTTCTATTTCAAAAAAAATCTTTATACAAAAATGCATTTTAAATGCATATAAAGTTTGCATACTGCACGGATACTGTAAGTTTCCTTATTTAATTTTTATTTTATATGTACAATTTATCACAAACAACTATGTAACTGGTCAGAGACGATATGATTAAAATCTCAATAATTTTGCAATAAAATAAATACATCGTCATTGTTTTGAATTTTAGAGTTAGTACCCACCATAAAAAAAACTAATAAAAATTACTTCATTAATAAAAAATCTTATTATTTTCTTAGGGTACTGGCACACGTTCAATATATATTGATCTATTTGGATCACGACGCATTTAAATGGATTGATGAATACGTCGGGTATGCTACACGTTCAATATTTTTTACGTCAGTATTTGGAATATTTTATGGTATACGGGTCTACGGGTGATTAAACAAATGCCGCGAAAATCCCTAAATAACACAAATTTCGGGTTTTCTGTGATATGGAACACGATCCGTCAATATTACATGCTACACGTTCAATACATATCATAATACAGCAAATATCACGATATATATTGAACATGTGACACTGCCTTAGTCTTTTAATAAAATAAGAAAAATTTTTATGGTTATTGATAACCAACATTTATAGAACTAACTACACTGAGTAAACTAGAATCAACAATCTTTACATTATTAGCAAAATCTTTATATAAAGATTTAAGGGCATCATAAAATGTGCAAATCTGAATTTTAGAGTAAATAGTACATATCGTCTCTGAGCGAAGTCAAACATATGTAATCTGTCTATTAAAATGTGTATGTCTGCTTTCGTATCTAACGTTATTAACATAATTTATTTCCCGTTTGTTTGGTAATGATCTTAATTTTTTGCTAAAATTCAGATGATGCTCGACCTAAAATGTGTTTTAGTGCTTCACCACCGCCACCACCAAAAGCCATATTTTCATCTAACTTAACTTTTGGATATGAATGTAGTATTAACAATCCCAGCGTCCACAATACCAAATACCATTATCAAAATTGCAACAACAACAATACCGTTTATAAGGAACAGTACAATATGCAACGACAGGAAGATATAACGAGTGTTAACGACTCCCAAAGGGACGAAGAAACATCATCGGATTACAAGCAATGGTTGCATGCTATGAAGTTAGTAGCGAGGTTACCCGGAGGCATTCCACCTGAATTCCGTCGTAAGGTAATCTATATAAATGCACCCATACGTAGTACGTGTATGTATGTATGTATGTATGTATGTACGTATGTATGTATATATGTATGTATGTATGTATGTATGTATGTATGTATGTATGTATGTATGTATGTATGTATGTATGTATGTGTGTATGTCAAAAAGCTTGCTCTTGATTTTCGAAAATGGTTTCAAAAATTCCGCAATTTTTAGTTTATTGTTGGATAAATAATTGAAATTTTCCTTATTGCATTTCTGTTCGAAAACCGACATTTAATACACTAAAAGGTCCACCAGGCTATTTTTTAAATATTTTTCTTTATGAACTAAAAATTACGACAATTTTGACACCTATTTCGATAAAATCGAAAATGTAATTTTGTTGGTGAATGGTTTTAGAAATTGAATTCGCCGCAAAAGGTTTTTGCACCAAAATGCCCCTAGAAAAATGTGGGTATCGCGTAGAGATAGTGCCTAATTTTGCTTATATCACTAATGTACATACATATGTGTAACATAATTTTTTTTTAAGCTTTGGTTATCGTTGGCGGATAAATATTTAAAATCTAAAAATGTTGATTGGGCCAGGGAGGAAGAAAAATGTTTTTGTGAAAAATGGCGAGAAGATGACGAAGAATTGGGAATTCAAATTGTTAAGGTATGTACGAGAAAATAAATCCATTCAATTAAATTTTAACTTATAATAATAAAAATAATAATATAAGGATCTCCATCGAACCGGATCTACTTTGTGCACTGGACCAGCGGGGGATTTAAATCAAGCCAAACTTAAGAAAATACTTTTGGGTTATGCTCGCTACAATCCGGAAGTTGGTTATTGCCAGGTTAAATTTTAAATAAATCTTATTAATTATCTATCTAACAAGGTAATTATCACTTATTTTATACAAGGGTTTTAACATGCTGGGTGCTCTTATACTACAAGTTATGGACAAAGATGAATCAGAATCAATCAAGGTTATGATATATCTAGTTGAGGGTATTTTACCAGCTGGTTATTTTTGTGGATCCATGGGTGGATTACAGGCGGATATGGCTGTTTTTCGCGAATTAATGCAAACCAAACTTCCTCGATTGGCAAAACATCTTCAAAAACTACAAGGTCCTATCGAAAATGCCTACGAACCTCCATTGACGAATGTCTTTACAATGCAATGGTTTTTAACTATGTTCTGTACATGTCTTCCAATGAGCTGTGTTCTTCGGGTTTGGGACTTAGTTTTAATCGAAGGAAGTGATGTTCTGTTACGAACTGCTCTTGCACTTTGGAGTTTACTCGAAGAGTAAGTATATAAAACATAAACATATACTGCTCAGTAGAAAAATTTCGCCAAAAATGATACGGTAATTTAAAGTGGTTAGTATGATTTTAAAGATACTTCATATTACTGTATACTTAACAAAGTACTAGCCAAATGTACCATTTAACAAGGTTGTCTCATCCCTACAGGAAATGCAACAAACTAAAAACAACATGTTTATATATATATATATATATATATATATATATATATATATATATATATATATATATATATATATTTTTTTTTTTTTTTTTTTTTTTTTTAAATACCATGGAAAGTGAAATCAACCCAGTAAAATATTTTCAAATTTTAGCTACGAGTATTGTATTTAATGAGTTATTTCATACATTACTTGGGAATGAGTTGTCGATATCAATATAGCGTATGTTCAATAAGAAATTAGTTAGTGTTTCTAACCGTAGTCGACTTTGGAAGTTTTTTTTAAGAAATGTTGATATTACATTTGTATGAAAACCATACCGGATATAATGATAAAATTCCTTTTTAATAAGAGAATAGAAAAGTAACCTCTTACATTTTTCTCCAATATTACTTACCGGGTAAGTAAATAAAAACGAGCTTTTTGTGCAAATTTTCTGTTCTGACAGAATATAGCAATAATTAATTTAAAACGTGTGCCGGAACGAAAGATTTTATATTTTGGGCAGGAGAGAAGGACAAAATAAATGATGATGAGTTATTAAAGAAATTAAGCAGAAATTTTAACAATTTGGCTCGAAATGCTGATAATCAGCTGTGCAGACGAGATACCTTGTTTAATAAGTCTTGGCACCAGCACTTGAGAGCAACCGCACAATTGTTAAATTGTGTTTACTTATATGGAGTTTAATAAACGTGCGGTGAATAAAGAGAGAATGTTGCTGAGAGTAAGTTCTATGTTTAGGCCTTATACAGTCACAGCGCGGACCAATTAAATATAATTTATTAAAATTGGTTCAAAAAACCTTTTATATTTTTTATTTAAGTAGGTTGTTTATACGACATTTCTAATATAAATTTTTTAATAAACGATCAATTTTATTTAAAAGTAAAATTTTACTTTTAAATAGTCAATTTTTCTTAATCGCTTTATTTATAGAAATTATTCGTTTAATTTGTTATTTGAAATTTGGGAATTTTCAAATCACCAAAAATGTATCGATTATTAAAAAATTGATCGTAATATGTATCAAAAAACCTAAGTTGGTTTAATTTAAATTTTTCGAAATTTATCCAATGTTCAGCGTAACTTTTAACATGTTTTAGGAGAGTGCTTAGTGCACGCAGTGCTGATGATTTCTATGGAAAAATGGGGTCATTTTCCAGTGAACTTTTGAATGGACATTTAATTGACTCAAACGGTTTGATTGAGAAGGTTGTGCAGTTGGGTCCCATCGCTGATATTCAAAAGTTGCGTGATAAACATCTCTACAGCATTGCCCCTATCCAAAACCAACAAGGACTGCAGTAACTATGCAATAATGACTCATAAATAAATGTTTTTTACATTTTTATTTTTTTTAATTTTATAGGTTATATTATGACGACGAGGAGCCGGATATAGATGAAGATTCACGTTTGGCCGTTGCAACTGTATGGGGAATTCCTTGGGGTCGCAGGGGTTCGCAAGGCCAACAAAATAATATTATTACGAAGCAACCCATAGAAAATAAGGATCGAATTGCCCTTGATATCTCCCTTTTAAAAAAGCAGTATGATAAATTACGCGAAAGACAGAAACAAGCACATATTATATTAACCACAGCTTGCTCTACAGCCTCACGTCAAAGTGTGGCTCTAAATTCGTCGACTGCAACATTACCAGTTAATCAACTGTTATCTGGTCGTCCAGCAATTGTTACAAATAAGGGACGTCGTTGTGGACCTCCTACAGGCGCAATACCACCGGCAAGAAAACCTTCACTGCCTGCGGTCCTTCACGATAAACCACTAGAAAAACAACTTAGAAGGGGAGAAACGTTACATTGGCGGGATACAAAAGATACAAGGCACAGGCGAGATAGCTTAAGTTGGAAAGAAATAAAAGCTGAACGCGCAGCAATGATTACTTCCGGTAGCATAGACGGCCTTAAATCACAAAAAATTCGCACAGGTAGACTAGGAAAAAGTGATTCATCTTCTTATAGCGAGGAGAGCGATGACAACGAAGCCGAAGTAGAAAGAGATGGCTCTAGTACAGACACAAGCCTTTGTGACGAAGAATTCCAACCAATAGCAAATGGTTTAAAACAGCATAATGAATTGTCTCAAAAACCTACTAGCAAACCTTTATACAAACAAAAAAATAATTTACTAAAGCAACGACACCAATCGGCAAATCGTAAAGATAATAACCAGAAGGCGAGACCAAAATCATGGGCTCCCTCTAACAGTGAGATTCCATTTGTTTTAATGTCCACAGACTCTCCAAACAACAGTGCTGATGAAAATCCTGAATTAGAATATCGCACAGCAACACATAACACCATGTTGAAGGAAGAGGAAGACAATTTCCCTTCAGTTGAAACAAAATCAAATCTAAATCAAACAAATTTAGAATTTTCTATTCAAAGTCTTTCCAAAACAATGCCTAAAATCGGAAGTACGGAAGAAAAAGACATATTTATGGATTCAACGAATTATTTAGGAAGTAATGACGACAAAGAAGACGAAATCAAAACTTTCGATATCAGTAACGAAGGAGTCACTAATGAATACTTCGAAAGAGTTAACAGCTCAGAGCGTCCCACAAAACTTGATTTGTTGTATTCACTCAATGTGGATGAAAATATTCGAGACACAATTAAAATTGAGGCTGATGAACTTGTTAAGCCAAATCAGGAATCATACCTCTACACAAATGAAAATAATGTTAATAGTTCAAAAAATATAAGATGTATGGACCTTCTTGTAGACTATTCGGAAAAATCGTCTGTCGCTTGCATTGAAGAAGCCAAATCTGAAATATCAACAACATTTCACGCATGTGATATGACAGTCTCAATTCCGACAAATAAGGAATATTTCGATAACTCAACTGAACACTCAATTAAAAAAACAAAAGGAAGTGCAGAGAAAAGAAGAGATCCCAGACGCCTAACTTTAACACGATCATCAACAATGGACATTGAAAAGAGGTATCAGGCTCTTGAAAAACGACTTAGCATGGAAGTGTGTTCTAAATATAAACGAATATTACCTGAAAACGAATTTGAAAGTGTAGATAGTTATAAAAAATATGATCAAAGTTGTACCACACATCCCAACAACATCAATGACGATGATCTAAATAATCATCAAGTTGTTGACAATAAACTTCAAACACCTAAGGATAAAAAAATACCATCAACTGCGGAGTTAGAAGAACGCTTTAAAAACATACATCAACATATTCTTAAAGATCGAAATGAACTTTTAAATTCGCCATGTGATTCTGAAAATACGGAAAAACAATCAAATATGAAAACTCCTGATAACGACAATATTAACAAAAAATCCACAAATAAGAAAACAGATAGGGACACAAAAAAACAAGATGATCAGAATGACAATAATGGCGAGGCAGAAATCGCAAACATAATTGGAGAAAATTCAGATTCTGAACCAAAGTTTTTAACGTTTAATAAAATCGAAGACGTAAATGCCAACAGAAACATTAACACTCCGCAAACTTCTAGAAATCCAAATTCTCAGATAATAGCCCCAAAGACTAACGCATTGCAGACAAAAAAAGAACCACCTGACGACAATGCAGATGAAGATACAAATAGCATTAATAGAACAGCAGTAGCGACTACAAATAATTCTACCGCTGAGATTGAACCAACTGCTAAAAATTCGGAAGAATCTGAGTATGTATCAGAAGAAAAAATTCGTACACCTAATTCAGAAAAAAATCACGAGACAGTTAATGAAATACAAGATGATTCTAAAAGCAAATCAAATCGAACATCCCCTCCCTCAACAGAGGAATTAGAAAAACGATTTTCAGCTTTGGAAGGACAAATGAGTAACGCTCATATTCAAGACGATAAAGATACAAAATCTAATGTGTCTTTGGAAGAAACTGAAAAATATGGAGTAAATGCTTTAATGGCGGATAATAAAGAATCAAGTGACACTCAAACCCTAACAACAGATACATCAAATAATTGCATGTTATCGTCATTA
Source organism: Lucilia cuprina (assembly GCF_022045245.1). Taxonomy (NCBI): domain Eukaryota; kingdom Metazoa; phylum Arthropoda; class Insecta; order Diptera; family Calliphoridae; genus Lucilia; species Lucilia cuprina. The sequence continues at coordinate 1,198,778 of NC_060952.1, forward strand.
GATATAAAGACGGATTTAACAAAATTAAAGCAGTTATCTGAAAAAAATACAAAGCGACGATTATCCGAGCCCCCTACTACTGAAGATTTAGAAAAAAGATATGAAGTTTTGAAACGACGGATGAGTTCTCGAAATTTTGAGACAAGATCCTTTCCAAAAGATGGATTTTCCGATTCCCCACAGAAAACACGTGAAATTTCTGTAACTGAATCTTCCACTAATTTAAAAAGCACAGACATTACACCACATTCCGCAAGCAAAAGTTCGCCGCCATCAATTGAAAATCTAGAAGAACGTTTTGAAAAACTGCAAAATAAAAATGAATCAAAAAGCTCATTTACTAAACACTCTCCTCCTTCAACGGAAACTCTAGAAAAACGATTTGAAGAACTACAAAGTAAAAATGGTCAATTAGAAACACAGAAGTCAACAAACACAGAAGTCAACAACAAAGAAACACAAATTTTACCTACTGAAAAAGAACAATTATCTTATGATAATAATACAGTAGTAAGGGCGGAAAAAAATGAAGAAATAAAAAATAGTAACTCGTTGGCTAAAGAAACTATAAGTAATCCAACACCTAATAATATTGAAACCTGTGAGGATGGAACACAAACCTCTAATGAAAATGATATATCAGACAAAAAAGAACATAATAATATAACTGACGATGCCAATCAAATAAAAGTTAAACTCATTAAGGAATTACAAGCGAAAATAAAAGGGCAATCTATAAACTCAGATATAGAGAATAGTGTTCAAAAAAAGACTGCGCTTATTGAAGAGCTTAAAATTAAAATTAAACCCATGACAGATATGATTGTAAAGCCAACTCACATCTCTACAAGTCGGCGCCCACCTGTCCAAAGCTTTATTTTACCAAGTCAAAGTTTCAACGATGAAACCTTGGAATCACATGCGACTTCCGCTTATAGCAGATCGGGAAAATACGAACCTTCAAATACATCAAATCGAAAAATGGTTCGTCGTTTTTCCGATTTACCCTCAAGAGCCGACCTTGAGAATCGTTTGCAGTTCTTGGAAGAACAACTAAGCAAAACGGTATGCATGCAACGTCGTTCAAGTGATTCCGAAGTAGCATCGAAAAGTAGACATAATGTTCCACTAAGTGACAGCCTAGAGTATCGTGTTCAAGAATTAGAAAAACGTTTAAATGAGAATAGAAGCTTATCAACGGATGTGGAGCATACAAATACCAAAGAGAAAATCATAAGTGAACCCAATGTTGAAATTTCTCAAATCGAATTGGCGACTGATAGCGTAGCCGTAACAGGAAAAGAATTAGTTCGTTATTCTTCCTATGGTGAAGTAGGAGATACTGAACACCAGAATCCAATCAATATTAGCATAAATATTCAAATGACACTTAATAAAGATGATACTGGCAATAAAAAAAATCCTGATGTTACAAAGACCGATGAATTAGATCGGCGACTCCAATACTTAGAAAAACAGCTTAAATCATCACAAGATCAGGAAACCTTTGAAAATGCTGCAACGGATGTTAAGGAATGTATAAATGGAAAAGAGCAAAAAGATCTCAATGAGACAGACAATACCCATCAATTTGCGCAAACTGAAGAATTTCACGAAATTAAAGATATAAGTGAGACAGCTGATGTTAAAATCTTACAAGAAACCAATAGAAATAATACCATAACACCATTAAATATAAATCAATCTAGCGTTATCGCAGAAACTGATGAAATCGCGGAAAATCTTCATAAAGAAAATGTCCTAGAGAAGTCGAAGGAAGAAAAATCAGACCACAAAGTGGAAAAATTTACTGATAATGAAGGTACATTAGGTCAAGTTAATAAAACAACTGAATGTAGCGAAAACAATTTTGAATCAACAATGTCGAAAGTATCTGACCCTGGCGAGAAAACTCAAAAACTGTGTTCAGATACCCAAAAACACAATTTAACAGAAGTTGATGAACAAGTGAATAAGGACAATTTAAAGTCAGACCTACCTAAATCCCCAGATAAACCTACCATAGCATCAACGGCGGCGGAACCAAAACAAAATATTTTAAATAAAAATAAAAACCATCCGAATGCTATTGAAGCTGAAACTCAAATTGATAAAATAAAGGATGATGGAGGAGAATTACTAGAATACAACTCTCAATCTACGCCACAATCAAATAATGTTGCGGAATCAAGTCAATTAGACCTAATCGAAGGGGAAAACATTCAAAAACACCATAATTCTGAAAACATTAAAGAGTCTGAAATTGATTCATCAAATGTTAACACTTCCACCCAATTTGTACCCGTAGAAGTAAATAAAAAGACGTTGGTTTTATTATTAGATAACGAACCTAAAGCAGTTAAAGTGCGTCGGCTTACTCGGGCAAATACTGAGGAATTGGAAGATCTTTTTCAAGCACTTGAAAAACAACTAACAGATCGTGGTCAAGGGAAACATGACGAAAAAAATCCAATGCCTAGATCAAATGAATTATCACAAGATGAGATCGAGACAACAAAAGCAATGTCAGAATTAGCAAAAGATATAGAGGAATTTTCTAAAAGCAAATCAGATCAAAGTGTATATGATGATAAGCTTAAACAAACAACAAAAAAGAAACAAAAGGAACTGGAGGAGGATTTTGATTGGGGAAATGATCCCATAAAATATCACTTGAAGAAAAGAACAGTATATTTACCTTCAACTAAAGAACTTGAAGCAAGATTTCGGTCATTAGAACGTCAAATAAAGCTTCTGGAAGATGTTGAAAAAATTGATGTAGAACAGCGCCTAATAGAAATTGAACGTAAAATAAAACTGCAATACTCATTATCTCATGAAAAAGATTTGAACAAGTTTCTGGAGTTATGCGAAGGAAAAGATGTCGATGAAATACCAACATCATCAGAAGATCAAAAAGAGAGTAGTAAAGAAGTACAAGTTAATCAAAAATCTATGACTAAACACACATCACCTTCCAGGCAAATAGAACCAACACCATCTACTGGTAGTCTCGAATACCGCTATCGCGCACTAGATCTAAAACGATCAAAGTCAAAGCAAAATCTTAAGAAGCAACCAATTCATCCTTTAGAAATGCTTCTTGATCCAAGCCCAGATGATATTCCTACCACCGGTGAGTTAGAGCACCGAATGCGCGTTATGGAAGAAAATCGATACACACCATCTCCACCATCAAGAAAATCGCGTTCACAGTCACCTCCTGCTAAAAGTCAACAAAATAAAAACAATTCAAACATACATATTTTGGAAACAATGACGGCAAGTCCTACAGAACGGGAACTTCCGACGGCAGAAGAATTAGAGGCACGTTTAGAAGCATTAGAAAGGGAACAGTGCTTCAACTTCAAAATGCAGAAAAACTTCCAACAGTTCAACCAGAAGCTCAAGGATGTTGTCTCGCCATCCCTATCATTTGACGAATTTAAGGCGTCAACAAAATCCTGTGAATCTGATCATTCCAAAGTACAAAGTTTAGCTCCAAAACAAATTACAAGTGTTAATACATTTAATCCCAAAACAATACGTTTTCGCAAAGAAGATCAATCTCAACTATTACCTAAAAAGGATAATGAATCCGTGGTACGCAATGATATAATAAAAATATTAAATTAAACTTCTGAAATAATTCGTCATATTCTTGTGAAGACTTTTGCAGATTCCCAGAGTAATACTAAAGGGTCTCAACAAACGACTACCGCTCAGGAGGGGCTTGGCGTCATGGGGATTCGTTTGATGAGGGTAATTCATATTTATGTAGTTTATTATAACTTTAAATTATTTAATATTGTGTTAACTTTAGGAAACATCGCCTCTTCGAAGAAAGGGAACGCACACCGGCATACCACTGCGCACTGGAGAAAATATAAATGATCAACTGACATCTATTCAAAACACTATAAAGTCTATTGACAGTCTTTGTGAGGAAAAGCCTTATCGAAAAGAGAGGTGTCAGCAATATATCGATGCTCTATTCTCAGACTCCAAATATTTCGCTCATAAAAAATCTTCCCTCGAAGATCTCACTTCACGAAATCTGAGCCGATCAACATCGCGTGAAATTGGACCCTCTATTCGAATCTCCGATCACAGCCCAGCCTTCTCACGTTCAATGGGATCAGCTGATTCAATACGATCATCAAGCCCATTGGGATCGTCGAGCCCACTTCAGTACCGTTCCAACAGAGACCTACGGCGTGAACCTTCTCCTAGACGTCGACGAGACGAAGATCGTGAAGAGCATGAAAGTAGGGTAAGACGTGATAATCTATTGCCAAATAATATTAATTATAGTCATAGCATATTAAGCCATACTAGTCATAGTAGTTTAACTAAGTTTCATAAAGTAGATAGCCAACTAATTCCAAACGATGTTGAACACGAACTAGAAGATAGTTTACGAACTCCGACATTCCGCTCAACTGACAACTCAAAAAACGACAACACTAATACCTCAAACAACGTCTACACAACACCACAACGCAATCTTAATGCGGAAGCAACAAATCCCGAACCCTTTAGGAGCCTTCATTTGGACAGACCTATATCTCCATTCCGACAAACTATCCTTCCAAGCACAAACACACCAGTCTACACACCAGCCAAATTAGAAATTCGACATACAACAGTAACGTCTACTTTCTACGATCGTGTTCTTACTGAAAAACAGTTGGAAAAACAAAATCATCACTCTGTTTCGACCAACAGTCTATCCCCAATTATATCCCCGTTGTTTGAGAAGCACGCAAAGCCATCGTTAAAACAACAAACAAACAAATCACCACCCAAACTTTTACATACCGATTCGACCAATACACATTGATTCTTACTGATGCTTCTTCTACAGGTAATTATCATTGTACCCATCAACAATCATACATTCAGAATAATAAACATGACAAATATTGCAATTGATTCTTAGTGAAACTCATAATTCATCCTCTAAGTTTAAAAACCTGTACATTAAATTGTCTCCAATCCAATTTAAGTCGTTCCAGAATAAATGTTTTAAATTCTACACTGCAATCATTTGTGAATATTAGTACGTACAATACACTACAATAAATACAATATTGATATAATTATATTCACAAAATGTACTTTATCCAATTAGTGCAACAAAATAGTTCACATTTTAACGGTAATGTTTGAAACGTGTGTGCATACCTATAAACATAAGAAGAACTCAAATTGTATCCATTTTTTTTTTGAATGAGTCCTATTTTGTTTATTTGTATCTGGTATGTGTTCTTGTTATTCCATGGAACTAAAATGTTACATCAGTTAGTATTAGACCCTAAAGACAAAAATAATTCCCATTTTAAAAAATCTATTTTTGGTTACCACTAGCAGTGTACATACTTATTGTTACCTACAAACTTTTCTTAAAAAATATCGGCATCAGAAGAAGCTGCAATAAAGCAAATATTGTTTTAATCAAAATTAATTTTATTAATTACTGCTAAGATACGATTAGACCTAAAATACCCATTCTAACATCGTTTTAAACTTAAACTTTTTTCTTTTTCAATAATTATGATTTAAAAAATAATGAAGCAAAATTTAGTAGCCATTATTTATGGTGTTGTTCATAAATACATATTTAGGTTTTAAATTATGTCTATATTTACGCAATGTCTTCTCATTTTCTTCCTTGAAGGACGCTAATTTTAATCTAATTAATTATTTTTGTAATTGCACTTCATTTCTATTGTAAAATGCTGTACATTTTATTAATATTATAATGCATTTTGTATCCTTTTAATTTACGCTGAAATCAATGTTGATGGTTATTACAATGGCAATAAACGTATGTACATGTGTTAATTTGAACAGATCAGTCTGTATGATAATTTGTATTGAATGTCATTCGACAATAAGAGCAAATACAATCAGAGAAGTATTTATTTGTACACATAAAAAATAGTTGCACTATTACAAATATGTTTGACAACTTTTTCTTAGATTTTTTTGTTTTTGCATTATCTAAAAACAGATGCTGTTTACAATTGTTATGAATATTGCATAATTGGTTTGCAAAACAACTTAAGTGATTTCATTCCGTTTTCTTTTTTATGAAGGGAAATAGGAAAAATATTTCCACTCTTGATCTGAATGGAATTTTGTGACAGACTAAAACTGATTGAAATATCCTAACAAATTTTTTTAAATTCATTGTTTGTTACACAAATCACAGCCACCATTTCAAATACAAAACAATTCTTAAAAACATAAATATTGAAAAAAGCAAATGAGAAAACATTTTGAATGTCCATACTTTACAGTTAAATCTAAAAAAACTGCATAATTGTATCAATGCAAAATATTATCATAATATACGGTTTTCATTTCAATAAATTTTTGTTAGGCTCTACACGAATTTTTGTCTTAAAAAAATGTTTATTTTGAAAATATCCACTTATGTAATCTCTATTTGCCTTAAGCTTTTCAAAACAGTTTATCTAAACTATTATAAACGGAGGGAATGTTGTTAATATTTAAAATTTTAATAAAAATTGCATTATCACATCACAGATACGATCAAATTAAATATTAAATATTCTGCAGTTTCTTAAAAACGACTGATTAATCAATTGTTTGTTTGCTTTTTAAATTAATACAAATATGAAATATTTATATATGTCTGGTATTATTTCATATAATAGAATAAAAAAAGAAAATATTTTTAAAAGGTTAAAAATTAAATAAAATATGTATGTATATTACGTTTATTAAGACCAGAATAATATTTATTATTTATTTGTTGTTAAATTGTTACAATTTAAAATTTTAAAATACTATTGTTAATTTAATAAAATTAAAAAAATATACATAAATAAATAGATATGTAAATATAAATAGGCAAATTCGTGTCAACTCAACGATTTGGATAAAATATTGAATAATAGGCCCGGCCCAAATTTTAAATCGATCAAGAAAAGCAGATCAATGTTATACATTATTAATATGCAAAATTGTACAAAGAAGTTTAGATTGTTAATTTCTATTATAAATAAATATCCCAGTCGCATCCCATTAAGCGACTACAAAGACCTTAAATTAAATTGTATAAGTTTTCTTTTGAGCAATAAAAGGTATTTAAAACAAGTAGGAAAGTATAGTCGGGCATGGCCGACCATATGATACCCTACACCATGAGTATATTTTTATAATTTTTACTTTTATAAAATTTTTATTTTTTGTAAAGAAACTTTTATGTTGAATATTACCATAATTCCAAAATATTTAAGCCATTTATTGATAAAAAACTAAAATTTCTAAATGAGGCTTTATATAGGTCAAATATGGGCCGATCCTCGGTAAATTTGGGAAAAGGATATATTTCTAAATAACAGTTAGTTTTGTTGAGTTTCATTGCGATACAAATGGTTACAAGTCAATTTTAGACGTTTAAGTCATTTTTTGAAGGGGGGTTTGTATGGGGGCTAGGGTCAAATATAGGCCGATCCTTACGAAAATCTGCAGTATCATTTATACTTATATAAAACTTATTTGCGCCAATTTTTAGAGAGATAGCAGAATATTTGACGTAATTATAGCATAAAAAGTTCAAATCGGGAGGTACGGTTGTATGGGGGCTAGGTGAAATAATGGACCGATTTCAACCATTTTCAATAGGCTTCGTCCTTGTGCCAAAAACATGCATCAAATTATCTGGAAAATTGCGGCCTGTACCTTGCGCACAAGGTTTACATGGACAGCCGGACAGACGGACGGACGGACATGTCTTAATCGACTCAAAAAATGATTCTGAATCGATCGGTATACTTTAAGGTGGGTATACAATATTTTTGTATGTTACAAACATCAGCACAAACGTATAATACCCTCCCCACTATAGTGGTGTAGGGTATAAAAATTAAAAAACATTATTTTTTGGTAACTAAAGAAATAGCTATCTTAACTTCTTTGGACAATTTTTGCTAGGACCAATATGTTACATTCATTTGTATAAAACCCTTTATGATAAAAATGTACAACAATGACCCCCATCTAAGTCCGGCAGTTCTTGACCGATAGAGCTGTGTCTGGCCTAGTATCCAGACATCTTTGGTGACATTTTCATCCAAATCGGATGAAATCGATTTTTCGTATCGCTTGACATGATATTGCCCAAATATACAATTATTTTCAAATGAATTTTTCTTATTAGTTTGATTCTAAATATGTTGAACTATAAATTATGTACTTTTCTACATACTACAATCGTATGTATGTATTATTGTATTTACCATGTATGTATTATACTTATGTATAATTATTAAAAATAAACTTCTATTCAAATAGTGCTATATTGTATTTATTAGATATTTATAATCATAAATAAAATTCTGAATTAAAAAATTAAAACAGAGTTTTTATTAATAAACAAATGAGTGCCAATTGTTAACAAGTAAAATGTATAGTGGGACATGTTATTTTTTTTAGAATAAAATCTTTCAGAAAATATTTTAACAATTTGCAGAAGTTGGATGCATTAAGTTATTTGCAAAAACTATAGTCCTAATGTACATTACAGTGTCCCGAGGAACAACCTTTTGATAAATAAAAAACTATTTCTATCGCTTTCGTATGACACTATTTATAATTGTCTTATACCCACCATCAAAAAAGATGTGGTGAATATTGATTTTGTAATTCCGTTTGAAACACATCGAAATATTGGTCATAAATCATATAGTGATGAAATTCGACACACGTAAGTTTCAATAAAGCCAAAATCTCTCTATCAAATTTTATGTGGATCGGTCCATAATTTATCGGAAATCCAAAATGTACTTTATAGTTTTGAATCACATAACTTAAGTTTTGTATTTTCAATGATGATTTGATCATAGCCACAAATGATGAGAACGAAAAAATCTAAAAACCAAGTTATTAAAAACTTTTGAGATGAAAGATTTGCGTGAATTGAAATACTGTCTTGGAATAGAGTTCAACATGAAAGAAAATAGAGATATATCTATGTTTCAATCAAAATGTATTAACGATATTTTAAAGCGTTTCAACATGGGGAGTGTAAGGATGTCTCAACGCCCATGAATCCAAATGTAAAACTAACTAAAGAATTGTGACCACAATCTGAGGAAGAAATTGAAAAAGTTAAGAACTTACCATATAAAAATCTCATTGTTCACTAATGTATTTAGCTGTATCAACAAGACCAGACATAGCACATGCTGTTCAACACAAATTTTGGAAAAGAACATTGAATAGCAGCACAGATACTTGAAAGGTACACACAATTGGGGTCTTACGTTTTCTTAATCAGATTAAGGATTGAAAGGATTTGATGACGCTGATTGGGGTGCATCAGTAGATGATCGTCGTTCTTATACAGGATATGTATTTAAGTTTGCAAATGCAGCAATAAGCAGGGAATCACGAAAACAACGAACAGTTGCATTATCGACTACAGAGGCGGAATATATGTCTATATCCGAATCTTTCAAAGAAGCAATAAATTTAAAACGTTTGCTATTTACCATTTTATCATTGCAGGGACCTGTGAATATTTACAACGATAACCAAGATACTGGTAAATTGTGCAAAAATCCCGTGTTTCATAACAGAACCAAACATGTTGACATCCGTCATCATTTTATTAGAGATACCGTTGAAAGAGGCGATATAAATATTGAATATTTACCTACGGATGAAATGCCTGCAGATTTGTTAACCAAAGCTCTGTAAAAACCTAAACACATACAATGCTGTAATCTGATGGGTCTCTAACCTGTTTAATTTTCAAAATACATTTTGACGGGAGGTGTCGGACACTAAACAAAATTGTTTGAGTCACATAACTTATGTTTTGTATTTTCAATACTTTAAAATATTGTAATAAAATTTTCACTCTGATTTTTATAGTCAAACAAACAACACCGTATAGTTTTTAATTATCAAGATAATTGACCATACTTCCAAAATAAGGTACCCTTCAAAAAAGTACTTTAACGATCATTAGTGGCTTAAAAATACAGAATACAGAAAAGCGATGAAATTCGACACACATATTTTTTATACGAGTTAAAATCTCTCTACCAAATGTATTGAGGATCGGTCCATAAGAAAATTACTTTATATAAAAAGCATTTATAGGAACGTAAATCTTCCTAGCGACTTTCATGCGAAAGTGTCGGAAAGTTATATTCGATGTAATGCGTGCACTGACATTCATCGAGGCTTGGGAGACCGATTCTTATGAAATAAGGTGGATGAATTCATTGGTACTTTTAAGCAATCCACTAAAGTAATGTAGTGTACAAATATACATCCATCCGAAATGTATGAATAATTTTAAATGTTCAATCTATCAAATAGTTGTTATTGTGTACTTATTTCTTCAATTTTAATATCTTTAAAATTTAATTTCTTTTAAAGTTAGGCTTTTGCTAAAAACTATTCAAAAAAAATTGTTTTTCTACAATATCAGATAATGTTCGTACAAAGTAACTTTGTTGTGTTACTTATTTAAAAAATCATTTTTGTTTTTATTAAATAAAAAAAAAACAGAATTAAAATGCAGTGCAAAGTATTTGTACTGATTGACAAGAGAGTAAAACACAGAATCCTCTATATTAAAAACATGTTAATGTAAATCAAATGTCAAATCTTTACATCTCCTACACATTGATATTCATACATATTAGCATAGAACTGCTATTGTAATTTATGATTAAAACAATAACACCATTTAACAATTCTTTAAAAAAACGTACATTTTTATTTGGTACAAAATAAGACTTTAAAATTTCATCTCTGAGTTAAATCGTCACCAACATTATTTTTACATACATACGTTGTTTGCATGAGTACTAGTTTCATGTGAGTACAATGTCAGACAGACAGTGATAAGAAAGTCAATTGTTGTGATAACAAAAGCATGGAGCGATCTTTTGGTATCTCAAATTTTAAAGGGATTCAGTCAGTTTTAGACTGTCGTCATATAAAGTCACTTTAAATTTTATTTGTCTATTCGGGATCTGAAGTCATAAAAAATTCAAAATGTATCGAATACCAAAATATTTCCCACAAGGTATTGCATCCATTGCCAAAGAGTCAAATCGTTTAGTTAAAAATGGTTATTTTAATCAATTACCACGTTATTTGGCTACAACATCTGTTGGAGATGTTCTATTTCCTAATAAGTCAGATTTTCCAAGCCGTCATATTGGTCCACGAAAGACTGATGTTGTGTCAATGCTGGATAGTTTAGGATTCAAGGTAAGTGGTTAATTTATTCTATTGCATTTTATACAACTACTTTAAAAAAATTCTTTATTAATGGTTTTAGTCACTGGCAGAGCTTACAGAACGGGCCGTACCAAAGGAAATACAATTAAATCGAGATTTGAATTTGGACAAACCATTAAGTAAGTATAAAGTGAAAAATAAAACTTTAGAAACGTTTCAAAATCTATTTTGTATGTACATTAGACCAACTCACAAAAAACGGTTAAAATATTCGCTGTTATGTAAGATGTTGTTACCCAAAATATTTTGTGTAATGCGTTGTTCTTTCGTGATTTTCAAGAAAATATCTCATGGGGAACACGATTTTCATGTTAAATTAAAAATTTTACCTATCTTTAAATAATCTTTGTTAAGTTTTATAATGGCTCACGTTCTTTTTTTAAATTTTACAGTATTTCTTAAACAAAATATACAATTTATGGAATGATTTGAAAGGCTTTTTGAAGCCAACTTGTGCAAAATGTGAAAAACCTAACAATTTTAAATATTTTAGAATATGACAATTAGGAGGAGACGATTATTTATGATTAAAGCATTATTTAAACAATCTCCCATATTGGATATTTCGTTTCAAAATAAAAATTTATAAAAAATAATTTAATTTGGTCCAACTCACTAACGGTCATCGCTAGACTTAAAATATTTTGGGAATCATCTTAAAACAACACAAGGTCAATTTTGAGAGGGGTAACGAAAACACATTTTTTCTTTCCATACAGAGTGAGTCGGTCTAATGTACATACATGTGTATTTGATTTTGAAACTTTCATACACATCAATTTTCATATTGTAGTCATAATTTAAGAAAAGGCTGACTTGTGTTATCAAGACCCCCTAGTCGTTATTATTATCATATTTTTATTACGAAGTCTCTCTGATAGTAAGTGCAAATGTATTATAATTCAGGATCAAATGTCAAACCAATGGACCATTATGTTATCTCCAATAGCAGCAATACGAAATAACATGTGATTAAAATAGGCACGAAGTATATACATACATACACACGTACATGCATATATGTAATGTCGTACAGATTAATACATACATATCTGTTCATTATTGGTAAACTATGAAACTTATATAGGTTGAATTAGACATTTGAAAGGATATTTATAATATTATGTGGACAATTTAAGAACTCCCAACTTTCAGGCGTTACAATTAATTTATTTACAATCTTATGACGAAAGCATCATTTAAGAACTCTTGACTTAGGCGTAGGCGTTATAATTAATCAGTTTCTACTTAAATTTCAGATGAGCATGAGCTTATTGTTCGTATACGGAATATAGCGAAAATGAATAAGATTTGGCGTTCTTATATCGGAATGGGCTACCATAATTGCCATGTGCCTCATACAATATTACGTAATATTTTTGAGAACCCCGGCTGGACAACTCAGTATACTCCATATCAACCCGAAATAGCACAAGGTCGTCTAGAATCGTTGTTAAATTATCAAACACTTGTATCTGAGATGACGGGCCTAGATGTAGCAAATGCTTCGCTTCTGGATGAGGGTACAGCAGCCGCTGAAGCCATGTGCTTATGTACCCGGTAAGTCAATCTAGTGGAAAATTAATTCCAATTATTCAAATATTTTCTGTTTATGTTTTATAGGCACAATAAGCGCAAAAAGCTTTTCCTTTCAAACAAAATTCACCCACAAACTCTGTCTGTGGTAAAAACAAGAGCCGATGCTCTAGAACTTGAGATTGAAATTGGCTCTATTAGCTCTGCAAATCTAGCAAGCAGGGAATATTCTGGTATACTTTTGCAGTATCCTGACACATATGGCGATGTCAAGGATTTCGAAGACATTGCTACTTTGGCCCGTAAAAATGGTGTAAGCAACTAGCAGTTACTAACTGCCTAAGAATATTCGTTATTTTTTAATTCATTTGTCGTTTACAGACTTTAGTTGTGGTCGCCACTGATTTGTTGGCACTGACGCTTTTGCGACCACCTGCTGAGTTTGGTGCTGATATGGCAGTCGGTACCTCGCAGCGCCTCGGTGTTCCTCTTGGTTATGGTGGTCCTCACGCTGGCTTTTTTGCATGCAAGCAAAGTTTGGTTCGTTTGATGCCAGGTCGAATGATAGGTGTAACCCGAGATATGGATGGTAATGATGCCTATCGCCTTGCATTACAAACCCGTGAACAACATATTCGAAGAGATAAAGCCACAAGTAATATTTGTACCGCCCAAGCTTTACTTGCTAATATGTCAGCGATGTATGCAATCTATCATGGCCCCGAAGGACTTAAAGACATTGCTAACCGAATTCATCATTTTGCATTAGCCTTACAGACGGGACTAAGTGATGCAGGACATGTCGTTAACAACAAGTACTTCTTCGATACATTACACATACAGCCATGCAATGGCCTTACCACAGAAGATGTAAAATCTCGAGCAGAAACAAAACAAATTAACTTCCGTTACTTTGCAGATGGAACAATCGGGGTTGCTTTAGACGAAACTGTTGGACCGAAAGATATCGATGATATACTTTGGATCTTTAAGTGCAAAAATCTTGATGAGGTTTTATCACAAAGTGATATTCTTAAAAATTCAATTGAAAATTCCAAGTTCTATAGAACATCACCGTTTTTAACCCACCCGATTTTCAGTTCGTATCATAGTGAGTCACGCATGGTTCGTTATATGAAGAAGCTGGAAAATAAAGATGTATCATTGGTTCACTCAATGATACCATTGGGATCGTGCACAATGAAGCTAAATTCGACAACAGAGATGATGCCATGCTCTTTCCGACACTTTACTGACATTCACCCATTTGCGCCGATAGATCAAGCTCAAGGCTATCATCGTATGTTCGAAGAGTTGGAACGTGATCTTTGTGAGATCACAGGTTACGATAAAATATCCTTCCAGCCGAATTCAGGAGCACAGGGTGAATATGCTGGTCTAAGAGCTATACGCAGCTACCACGAACACCGCAATGAGGGTCACCGCAATATTTGCCTAATTCCAATTTCAGCTCATGGAACCAATCCTGCATCAGCTCAGATGGCCGGAATGAAAGTTGAGCCTATTCGTATTCTAGCAGATGGAAGCATTGATATGGCGCATTTGCGTGATAAGGCATCTGAGCACGCTCGTAATCTATCATGTCTTATGATCACATATCCCTCAACTATGGGCGTATTCGAGGAAACCGTGGCCGACATTTGCGATTTAATTCATAGACATGGGGGCCAAGTGTATCTTGATGGCGCCAATATGAATGCCCAAGTGGGCCTATGTCGCCCCGGTGATTATGGAAGTGATGTTTCCCACTTAAATCTGCACAAAACTTTCTGTATTCCACATGGTGGTGGTGGTCCAGGAATGGGTCCAATTGGAGTTAAGTCACATCTTGCCCCTTATTTACCAGGTCATCCTGTCATTAGCCCACTCGAAAGTGATGACAACAGTTTTGGCGTTGTATCCGCTGCACCCTTTGGAAGCTCTGCCATTTTACCAATATCATGGTCGTACATTAAACTAATGGGTAGTCGAGGACTAAAGAGGGCCACACAGGTTGCTATTTTGAATGCCAATTACATGTCCAAGAAACTAGAGCAACACTATAAAACGCTTTACAAAGACCCCAAAAACGGTCTTGTCGCTCATGAGTTCATATTGGATATAAGAGATCTTAAGAAGACCGCAAATATAGAAGCCGTCGATGTGGCGAAACGTTTAATGGACTATGGATTCCACGCTCCTACAATGTCATGGCCCGTCGCGGGCACCCTTATGATCGAGCCCACAGAATCGGAAGATAAAGAGGAATTAGATCGCTTTTGTGAGGCAATGATTTCTATACGTGGAGAAATTGCCGAAATTGAAGCTGGACGTATGGATAGAAATATAAATCCCTTAAAAATGGCACCCCACACCCAATCACAGGTCATCTCCGAGAGCTGGAATAGACCATACAGTCGAGAATTAGCAGCATTCCCAGCCGTAAGTAAACACTTTTTAATAACAGTAACATTACAATAATAATAAAAATTTTGCTTTTAGTTATTTATTAAACCTGAATCAAAAATTTGGCCTACCGTTGGGCGCATTGATGATGCATATGGCGATAAACATCTCGTCTGTACATGTCCACCAATTTTACCCGATCTTTAGGAATTAAAACATATGTATGCAATTAAATTTTTTTAATACTGTTAGAAATAAATTCTTCTTCCAACACAGTGAGACAAAATAAACGAAAATATAAATATCCGGGATGTGATACTATTTTTCTGGTAGGTTTTATCAAGTACAATAAGAATTTGTTTTTTTTAAATTTACAAAACACCTTCAAATTCTTGAGATACGGATAAAAACTAGTTTTTCGTACCTTTAATTTATAAATCTGTAATTTAGTTGTATATCAACCGATTTTAAGGTTCTTAATGTATTTAGAAGTGACCTCTGGTAAGTTAGTTCTTATTCCCACCTGAGGCACTGGTTAACGAGCGCACAACAGGCCCGATAGAGGCCTAGGTGTATTTCTACGGATTTAATAAATAACATACTCCTTTCAAACTAACTAATTAATGTATTTAGAAAGAAAAACTGAGACCTTTACAATGACATTTATTATGTTTAAGTAACCTTGACAAATATTTGTGCATTTTATCAGCAAACATATTTTTTATTTCATTTTTGCACTGTTTGAAAACGCCTTCTATTACACTTTTCTCAAGAGAAGGTGTTTGAAAATTTTAAAAATGGGTTTTTCTTGTACTCGAAACTTTCTTTTCTCTTTCCATAATAGACATATGAGGGTATGTTGTAATGTTGTTTGTTACTAACAAATTAAAATAAATAATTAATAACGATAAATAATCAATAACAATTTGTAATTCTTAAGGGGATTAAAAGCGAATTACGTACAGCTTGTGTATGAAGATGAATTAATAATCTGATCGTAAATTACGAATAATTGCATAGTGAGAACAAGGCATAAGTTAAGAGTGTTAGAATAAATTTCGAAAACCGTCCCGATTTTTTACTTTACAAATTACGTCTAAAAGTGGAAAAGAACTAAAAAAGTCGATATGAAAACAAGTAAGAGTGTGTCGAGGGGCCACTTGAATGGGGCCATGTCAAAACGTGGACCGATGTGACTCATTTCAATACCAAACAAACATTATTTATTGGAAATTTTTGTTTAAAATTTCAACTCTCTAGCTCTTTCCGTTCGGGCTCTATTGTGCTTTTAACAGACAGACGGATGAACATAGCAGGATCGACTTGGAATTTAATATGGATCCACAATATATATCGTCACCTTAAATGCAATGAGGAGTAACAGCCAAAAAAATACAATCGATTTGGATTGATCAAAATACAAATTGTCGCAAATTTTTAGAACTCTATTGTCAAAAACTTCTATTTTATTTGCATGAAATAAGTTATTTCCACAAATCAGATCAATAAATCAGACAAATAAAATGAATTCCAGGAAATAGGTGGGAAATACAGTTCATATAATTTGTTTTAAAAAAATTTAAATTATAATTTTATATAATGAATGAAAAGTACATATTCATGAAAATATTATATTACGAATGAATGAATATTTGTTGCGAATGGATAATTCTTCTCCGGCGGGGTAATTTTCAATATTTGGCCATAATGAGGCAGCCGCCGGATGGGTAAATACCTCATATAAGTTTTGTTATATAAAGCGTTCCGGAAAAGACTTTTTTAGTTAATCTCTTTATCTACATAGTGTATATATAAAACAATATTGTTTTATTTGTTAACATTTAATAGATTTCAAAATTAAGCCATAACGTAGTAGTCAGCTGCCGACACCCGGGTAAATACTTCATAAGTATTTCTTAATATTAAGTGTTCCGGAATAGATTTTTAGTTAATCACGTTATCTACACAATTTTAATAAAAAAATATAAAACAATATTGTGTAATAAGTTAACATTTAATAGAAAAAAAATATTTTTTTCTTAAATAACATATTTATATACATACCAATTATGCCATTATTTAAATAAAATAATATTTGTTTACGAAATGCTTGATATTTTCAGATTTTTACATAAATAATTCAAAATATTAACGAAGTTTTTCTCCGTTTAACGGACATTTTTTAATATAAAAATGTAAACAACAACAAACTTTGACAGCTACATAAACCAGGCGAATTAAGAAAAAAATTATCAACTGATTGAATAACACCACCTTATATGAATGTTGAAATCTATTAAATGTTTATTTTTCACTTCAATTTTGCAAATTAATCTGCCGGAATACAAATTTTAATATTTTATATTTTAATAAAATATAAACGTTTTAAAAAAATTTCATCAAATGAATTCGCCGTACTTATGGTTTTTGACATCCACGTAAACCAAATGCAAAAACAAAATACATGTAAAATGTTGTTATTGCAGAACTGCCGCCACCTTATCTGAATTCGCCTTGGTAGTTTGACATTGTGCCAGCACTTGAAGGCGAATTAGCTGTAAGGGAAAATTTTGTAAAAACAGCTGACAAATAAATCAATGCGAATTTCTATTAAACAAAAATTGTTATAAATTTAAATCTATTTTTAATTTATTTCGATGTTTAAACTTTTAAAGATTAAAAACAAAATTAACCTGTTTGACATTAATAATACACCACGGTGAAAAATGAGCATAGTAGAAAAAACGATCAGCAGTTCTGATAACACTACCTTATAAGCAAGATATATTAATTATAAGGTAGTGTCGTCGGCGAATTCAGAAAAACAGAGCGAATTCATTTTATTTTTTATATATGGAGTTTGACAGTATGCCTCTACACTTAAAGGTGCCAGCACACTGTCAAAATACATGTAAAAAAAATCAAAAGTGTTTTACCAAAAAACAATCAGCTGCTCTGTTAACACTACCTTATAATTAATATACCATGCTTATAATAATTATATCTCGAATGGTACCTAGGCAAAGTCATAAAAGGTGGTGTTAGTCAATCAGCTGATAATTGTTTTCTTAATTCGCCTGGTTTACGTAACTGTCAAAGTTTGTTATTGTTTACATTTTTATATTTAAAAATTTTTGTTAAACGGAGAAAACTTCGTTTATATTTTAAATTATATAAATTAGATTCAAATTTATAATTATTTTTGTTTAATATAAATTCGCTTTTATTTATCGCTTTGGCACAATGTCAAACTACATATAAAAAAATATAGCCAATTCGCGTGGTATTCTGAATCCACCGATGACACTACCTTATAAAATGAATATACCTTAGTACCAGTCAAGGTATATTAATTATAAGATAGTGATAATAAAATAGCTGACTGTTTTTTGCTAATATACTTTAAAGTGTAGGGATAATGTCAAAATCTATATTTTTATCTGAATTCGCCGACGACACTACCGTATTATTAATATATCTTGGTATGTAGTTTGACGGCGTCTGGTTTGAGACAGAATTTTTTATATGGAGTTTGACAGCTTCAGGCTAAATTTTCATGGACAAAAAAATTAGCTGTTGAAATTACTTTACCTTATTAGTTTCGCCATGGTACCAGTCAAGTGAAGAAATAAATAATCAACTGATTGAATAACACCACCTTATCTGAATTCGCCTTGGTAGTAATTTATAGAATAGAAAAGCGATCGGATAAAAAATATAATCCTTAAAATTTAGATGTTGTCTGGTTATAATTTCTTCCAGGATACTTCTTCGAAGTTTGGTAAAAATTTTATCAAGTCGGTAGTTCTTTAAACTTTGTGTTAAAATTAAATTTTTTAAATTGTTTCAATAAGGGAATATATTTTAATATTGTACCATTGGTGTATCAGTGTACTTTTGAAGATCGAACTGTCCCAAAAAAATACTAATTTTTCCAACCCTGATATGAAAACAATTTTATTTAAAAAGTGTGGTTGCCTTGGAAATAAACATTTTAAATAATTTTTATTACAATCAAAGGAAAAAAATCGAATTTTCTCTATAGCGTGTGATAAAATATCTGCGAAATGAAAATTGAGGAAGTAAAAAGTACTGTTCGCACACAGCGTATTGCCGCCCATAGCCATGTAAAGGGTCTAGGACTAAACGCGGACGGTGTACCGATACCAATGGCTGCTGGTCTTGTTGGACAAAAGGCCGCACGTGAAGCAGCGGGAATAGTAGTTGATTTAATCAAGTCGAAAAAAATGGCAGGTCGTGCTTTGTTGTTGGCTGGTCCTCCCGGTACTGGGAAAACAGCAATTGCCTTAGCCATTGCTCAGGAATTGGGCAATAAAGTGCCCTTTTGCCCAATGGTTGGTTCTGAGGTTTTCAGCAGTGAAATTAAAAAGACAGAAGTTCTAATGGAGAATTTTCGGCGGTCAATTGGACTTCGAATAAGGGAAACAAAAGAAGTTTACGAGGGAGAAGTTACGGAGCTAACGCCCGTTGAAACTGAAAATCCTATGGGAGGTTACGGAAAAACTATAAGTAATGTTGTAATTGGTTTGAAAACTGCTAAGGGTACAAAGCAATTAAAACTTGATCCCAGTATTTTCGAGGCATTACAAAAAGAAAAGGTTGAAGTAGGAGATGTTATTTACATTGAGGCAAACAGTGGAGCTGTAAAACGGCAAGGACGAAGTGATACTTTTGCAACGGAATTTGACCTAGAAACTGAAGAATATGTTCCGTTGCCTAAAGGCGACGTCCATAAAAAGAAAGAAGTTATACAAGATGTGACTCTTCACGATCTAGATGTGGCTAATGCCCGCCCTCAAGGGGGACAAGATGTATTGTCGATGATGGGTCAGCTCATGAAGCCCAAAAAAACGGAAATTACAGACAAGTTGCGAATGGAAATTAACAAAGTTGTCAATAAGTACATAGATCAAGGCATTGCAGAGTTAGTTCCAGGAGTCCTCTTTATAGATGAAATACATATGCTTGATCTTGAGACATTTACTTATTTACACAAGTCCTTGGAATCACCAATTGCACCAATTGTAATTTTCGCCACTAATCGCGGCCGTTGTATTATACGGTAATTAATAACAAATAAGTTAATTTTTTTAATTAATACTTTTGACATTTTCAATTCTAGTGGCACCACTGACATTGTTTCTCCACATGGCATTCCCCTTGATCTCTTGGACCGCCTTCTAATCATAAGAACATTGCCATATCATTCAAGTGAAATGGAACAAATTATTAAGTTGCGTGCACAGACCGAAGGACTTCAATTAGAAGATGCTGCTTTTGTTCGACTCAGCGAGATTGGCAGTGCTTCGACTTTACGTTATGCAGTACAACTTCTAACTCCGGCTCATCAAATGTGTAAAGTTAATGGACGTACACAAATTACTAAGGATGACATAGATGACGTACACTCATTATTCTTAGATGCAAAGCGTTCGTCGAAGCATCTTTCGGAGAAGAACAATAAATTTATGATGTAAATTACTAAATTTGTAATTTAGTTTTTAATAAAAAAGAATTAAAAAGAAACTATTTTTTGTAAATTTTACGTATTTAATTTACAATTCAAGTAAATTATTCGACTATGTCGGGTCTTATATAACAATTATCAAACCAATAGTTATTGCATTTATCAAGCCTGTCACACAATTCCATTCCGATCGAAAATGGAATTATAACTTGTAAATCGATAAAAACTTAAAAAATAATAACTTTAAAATATTCTGTATTTCACGTTAAAAATTTGAAGTGGTTTTATTCTGAAAAATATGTTATTTTCCTTTTTTGAAAAAGAAAATTAGGAAAGTTAATTACACTTTCGATCGGAATAGAGTTCTGTGACAGGCCTGTATATTTCGACATTTAGTGGTCTTTAACAGCACATCACAGGCAGGATTGGAAACTTAAGCGTTAAATCACCAAAACAATTTTCAACTTCAATCAAAAAGTCAAAAAAAAAAAAAATTTATATGAAAATAATATTGATTATCTTTAAATAAAATGAATTCAACAAACAAATAACGAAACAACGAACTTGAAAAAAAATTATATACAAAGTTTTTTGTGAATATGTCTGAGCTGTCCTTACGGAGAATACCCTGCTTTCCATACACACGAGAAACTTTTATTTTAACGTCATCTGACTTAACTAAAGACAAACTTGGGCAAATATATTCCCACCTTTTCCAACGTCTGACTCAGCGCTTTAGTTATAATGGCTGCCTTATTGGAAACTGTCGTCGGCGTCAATTTCCATCTTCCTACGTCATTAAGTGTCTTCTAAATTAGTTAATATGTAAATAACCACAATATTAAGGTAAACCCAACGTCCGTGCAATATGATTTTCAATTCTTTACTTTATTGGTCTTTACAGTGCTCTAAAATTAACTGAAAAGTAAAGCTTTTTTTCTATAGTCCAAAAATCTAAGATCCGACTACTTCAGTCTATGCTCATTTTTTTACTTTCACTCTTTCCGGCTACATTAGGATTTGACTATATTTATGTCAATTTTTCTAGCCAATCAAAAAGCTCTGGATAGATATGTATAAATTTATGAAAATATTTTTGGAAGGCCAGAATATTCGTTTGGATGCACTAGCACAAGAAAAAAATATCACTTACTATTTTTGGTAGGTTTCTACAGTTATGATTTGTGCTATAGTTGAAGAAATTATCGGTCGTTCCATTAAACGGCTGTTTTTAATTTTTCACACAGAACTAAATTTTCTTCTTCGTTTTTTGTGGCTGTTCTGTAAAAACATTTTTACATTTTTATGTTGTTGAGAAGTTTAATTCCAGGAATTTGAATTATTTACCCTCAAAGAGGAAATCCCATCATTAAGAATAATTCTTTAGATCTGGCTAAATATTATCCAAAGCTTTTAACGGATTTTGAGAGTAAAACCAAACTTAATATTACCATATTTAAAAAAATCTTAAATAAAATTTAATAAACAAAAGGTGGCAGTATTTTTTTGGCTACTCATTTTCTTCTTGGAAATTGAGTTTTTAGTTGATTTTTTATGCTCGCTTTGTACGGATTGGTTTAAGTGTCGAAAGCAGTATATCGTGCGCTAAATATATTTTAAACTATATTGACAAATTTAAAAAATTTTTCTAAGAAAAAGAAATTCAACAAATGTTGCAAAGATTAACATATGAAGTCAAATTGTTGTAGAAAAATATTGACTACTGTAATAGTTGTGTTGAAATTGATATGAATTAAAATGCAAGTGTGCAGACAAAACAGGATTGTGTAATTTCAGAAAGAATTTTTGGTCTTTTTTGTGTTGAGTGGAGGCCACAGCAGAGACAAAGGCAACGGTGACGACAACTACGCCGAAAATATTCGAAGTGAGTGAGTATTAATTTCCTAAAAAGCGCCGCACCCGCCTCCAACCGAATGAATGAAGTAAGAAAAAATAAACTTATAAATGTGTGTTCATTTCTTTCTTTTGCGACTGCCGGCGCCGCTGATACCCACCCACACGTTGTATTATTGTCAAGGGAGACAACATTTGCAGCAGCTGCAACTGTCATGACTGCGAGACGGCAGCAACGTTTGTGTTTGTGTGCTTTTTTGTTATGTTTGAGAGAATGACATTGCAACCAAATAAATGGAGATGCCATCTAAATGTTAAAAAATCGCTCATTTTTGGTATATTTTGGAAGTTATAGCAAAATATGCAGGGTCAAGGATTTATGATAAAAATCATAGCATAGGCAAAATCTTATTACGAAATACATACACATATACATATGTATGAAAAATACGTGCCATAATGGTCATACAATTAAAGACCGTAAGGAAATTTTTTTCTGGAAAGTGTCTTAACAAATTGGTGTAAAAATCATGAAAAAATTTAAATTGAGTAAATAATAGGTCTTTTTTAATGTTCAAACATTGTGCCATTTAAATCATATTTACATTTAATTTCAAATGTTATCTTCTAAAGAAAATTATCTTTCCAGCAAGGTATAAAATATTAATATTGAGCGACAAATAACAAAGTTCTATCTTTGGATTTTTGTTACAAAAGCCACTATATATGTTATTTTTAGTTTACTTGCTTTTTTTCTTTTTTAATCTAACAATCCAAGAAGCTTTGTCCATGATATACCAAAGGTACCAATACCTTTGTATAGGAAGCTAGATCACTCGGACTTGAGTTCATTGGTTTCCACCAAAATCCAATGAGTTCTCTATTATACTCCATCATGTATCGAAGTAAAAGCTAGTTTATAAATCCGAATGCATATGGTTTATATGTAAAACTCGAAAAACAATAACGTGGTACCGTTATCCGACTCTCGAAGGCAGTACAAAAAGTTTTATACTTCCTTGGATAGAAATGTTCTCTGTAGAAGAAATGTTAATAAGAAAATAATTTTAATGTTGCAATTTTTTAAGAAACCAAAAAAGTCCTTTTATTTACCTAATATTCACACGATTTCCGGAACAATTTGACCAGTGAGATTTAGATAATAATAAACAAAATAACATCCATCTGGTAAAAATTTATATTTTTTGGACAATTCTAATGTACATTCATACATACATACATACATACATACATACATACATACATACACACATAAATTCATAAATACTTCAGGTACTCTTAGGTCCGCAATATCAATATCCGATTATCTCACAGATAGGCATTTTGGCGGTTTTTTTGATAGTATGTATTAGTGTTAATAGGGATCGGTACATTATTCGCGTAGCCTCCATTTAAACTCCGCTAAAATTTCACTTATTAGCACTTAATTATGATAATTATTTAGTGTACTCACAAATCATGTAAAGTTTGGTGAAAATGGGACCACATTTGACCTTAGTCCCCACATTAAGAGCTCTTTACAAAATTAACTTTAACGCTCATAAATAGCTTCAAAACATTTTTCTATGGTCGGTCCATAATTGCCCCTAACTTCCAAATAAGGCCGTTTAAGATTTAAATATTTATTTAACATTTTTCCAAAATTTTCCATTCTACAAAAGTATTGTTTGCAAAAAACAGCTGTTCATTGTTTTTGAGTGAAAACTTGGCAATACTAACAAAGTTAACTGAGCTTAAATCTAAAACTGAAAAACACAATCATCGGTTATAGCCCGCCTAAATTTCTTCCGAGTTTAATCTAACAGCAAGTTAAGCCTAGTTTAACGGATGAGTAAGAAACCCGCCCTTAATGAAACAAAACAAATCAGAAAATTGCAATTTACTTAAAATATTATGTTTTTGTTCTTCCGAAATCATTGTTTTATTGTTTTTGTTAATTGTGTTTTCTCACTTATAACTTGAGTTTAATTGGCCAATTACACTCAGTTAAACTAAGATAATAAGTTACTTTACTGAAAAACACGAAACATTTATTAAACCAGGTTTAACCAAAGAATGAAGATTATCTTTATCAGAAAAACCCGCCCTAAATCAGCTAATTTTGTTTGCTAGTTTATACACCCAATGGAGGTGGTTTAAACTTAAGAAAAAAATGCAAAAGTGTAAACAGCTGATACCAAAAAAATTAATACAATTTTTATTAAAATAAATATTAAAATGTTTGATTTATCGATTAATATAAATTATGGGGACTTCACATCACATTTTTTTGGTTTTAACTTTAAGTTTTCATTAATTTTCATATTACACTTACAATTGTCTTCCTCTTTTTTATAAAACATAAAATATAAATATTTTGCAGCTCCAAAAAAGCACCCTCTAAAATATTATATCATACTGAAACAAAATCTAAATTTCCATCCCTAGTGTCGATACTTTCTCTATTCACAATAGGACAAATCGTTGACTTGAGTATGTAAAACTTTATGTACAGTGATAGACAATCGTTTGAACGTATCCTATTTTCTTTGATTTGTAAACTAATTTTTATAAGAATTGTAAAACTTTTTTAGTTGTGTGGCACTGACCGAACAACTTTTCAACTTCATGGCAAATCCAAGTCAACTGGAACCTAAGTTCCTTTGGACTCAGCCAATAGATGCGGCTCGTCTACTGGCATTACATATAACGGACTTGAATAACCAGAGCGAAAAAGAGTAGGGATAATATTTACTAAATATATGTGTAATTCGGGAATCGCTGCTACAACAACTTATAAAATTCGCACATTTTAGTTTAAAGATATTTACATCTTCTTTAAACAATTCCATTTTTGTCACGTATGATATCATCTTATTTCAATCCATATTTTGGAAAACGAGGCTTCAATTTTGATAAATTTTCTTTTCTCACACATATAGTTATTGGCATAGAATGACAAAATTTTTTTTCATGTACTCCTATTTACAAAATTTTTTCCATTCTGAAGAAGTACTTACGTCACATACAATCTTATGGAATTGCCAATTTATATTTGCCGTTTTATATTTAAGATTTGCAAATCGGAAGTCCGAAATTTAAGGAATATTTTAACAATTTATACAATTTTGGTAAGAATAGAAAAGACATCATCCGAAAATTGTAGTGTTTTCCCAAGTGGAATTACATTCAATAAATACTTAATAGTTCATACAATTTATGCCGAAGATTTTAAGGACAATTATCGGAAAAAAATAAATACAATTTTAATATTATTTTAAATCAGACTTTTGTTTACAATTCTTCAGGAAAATTTAAGATGTATGCACTATGAATTCGAGTGAAAATGGAACTAAAAACATGTAAGAACTTATAGTCACAAGAATAAAATTTGATTTAGTTTTCATAAAAAATCATTTAAGTGGGATTGTACCTTGCCTCAGATATACTTAAGCCATTAACATCATATCTAAATGGTTAATGATACAATTTTTGATTATGCGAATAGAAAATATTATTTTGACTAATACTCAATGACCTTTGGATAATACTTAATGCACTTTTGGTGCATTATTAAAGTTTGTAATTTAGCTCATTCTTATTGATTTTTCCTATTAAATTAATGATTTACGCATGATTTCCAATATTTATTTATCCTATATCTTACAAAATAAATTTATAAAATATATTAACAAGGCGCCGGGTAACCAAACCATATGCGCTCACAAATCCAAAAATAATCAAATATATTCCAATATACTGTGCAGTTTTTTCTCTGGAAATGTCGCAGATATGCAGATGGATGAGTTGTAGTTTTTAAAAAAATCTATTGCAATAAACTGTAAACTTTTACACAATTTAAATGGGCGTACAAAAAATTAATCATTTTTACAAGTAAGAAGTTCTAAAAACAACATACTTAATAGACAATATTGAATCACGTATTATGCGTTAGTGCTGATGTTTGTAACACCCAAAAATGTAAATTAATATAAATATACCAATTGGCTTAAAATCTCTTTCTGATGTTCGTAATTTCAACAAATAGATATTTACAGAGTAAAATAACTAGTATGTAACTTATTTCAAATCAGTACCTACGAATAAAAATTACAAAATATTTTTACACCATGCACTGATAGATGATACCTATTTGTTGAAATTACGTCCGTCCGTCTTTCTGCTTGTCCATGCAAAGTTTGATGAAATTTGGCACATACTCTTCTTTTAACCTAAGGACGAACGCTATTCAAAATTGTTGAAATCAGTTCTACATTCTTAATTTAAATTTCTATATTGAAGAACGAGAAAATACCAAAAAATAATCTTTGGTTCCAGAGTTGAAAATATTTTTAAAAATTTTTAATTATGTTTTTTTAATATACAAATTTTTCTGAGGTAAAAATTAGCAAAATTCAAAAAATACTACATAAAAACAAAACGCTGTATAAACTATGGCCCTAGTTTGGAGATTTCAAAAAGCCAGCTTTTGAGTTGAAATTTAATGGTTAGAGGTGAAACCAATCAATTTAATTTTGTTTTCATTTTACAAAATTTAATTCAATTTTATATACATATAAAATTTTTAATAATTTAAGTAAATACAGACATAAAACTTCATAATTTTTTGTTTAGATTTTTTTATTTTGTCACCCACTGTATGTATGGACATTTATGACAATTTAGGTTACATACATAGATACATATATTAATCCATTGAAATATTAAGTGATATCGAATCAATCCTTTATGTTAATAGATAACTCGAAATTTATAATCAGCATTTCTATTGATTTACAATAATTATCGAAATTTCATATTGATCTCATACATGTCCACCCATATATACATACATACATGTATGTTAATATTTCAATAATTAGAAATAAGAAACACATTGAAGAATGATATATGTATGTATGTATATCAGCATCAGAAATGAAAGAGAGGAAAATAAAAATAACTGAGAGTATATGACAGCTGAGGCTTGTTATTGTGAGAGTTTTTTTTAATTGAAAGAAAACATGATCAAAAAATTAAAAGAAAATTATTGCAATTGGTGCCCATGTCCAAAATATCGACTAAGATTATATGTTTAAAATTGTAAGATTGATTGTAAATATATGTATGTATATGATCTATATATGATAGTTAACTTGTAGATTTACTTATCTAATTATTTATAATATTTGAATAAAATAATCAGTAGTAGGTACACAATTAATAGAGTTAAATAAAAAATCTGTCAGAGTGACGTGCATCTTTCCCCATTTTTCAAACACATTATTTTATTTTCATTTCAAAAATTTCGAATCTCTTTCTCCCATTCTAATTTATTTTTAGGATATTTGTCTGCGGATGCTATTCAAAATTTTAGTCGATTTTCACATTTTCTTTAGTTCGTTCGTTCACGCACAAGTAGAATTGCGGCACAACTCGTTCATCACTATTCATTTTAAACAGACTGAACCAATTGAAAACCTATTGTTGGAATATATACAACATACATACCTTTGGATATACATATGAACATAAATATTTTTATATGTATATAATATTTTTCGGATTAAAATTCTTAATACAGAATAAAATAAAAAACGATAATGTTATTACAAAACGTCGAAAATTGTATTTTAAATTTAAACATTTGAGAATTTAAAGAAACAAAAATTGCAAAATCAATAATAATAACTTATAAAGTAAAAGTACTTATACCGATTTGAAGAAATAAAATAAAAATGAATAGTTTAATCAATTCACAATAATTTTGTGAAAAATTGTGTATCTATAATAGAATTTTTGCTTATATCTTTCATTAGATCTTTTTAACTTTTATTTTTTTATTTGTTCTCATTGATTTTTTTCTTATTGGTACATTCGCCCAAAAAAAGAAGAAGATTTTTATAAAAATTCTTGTTGCGTGTTCAGCTAAAAGCTATTTTTAAACCAAAAATAAAATAAAAAGAATAATACAATATTAACTAAGAGAATAAGAAATGTTCAATAAAAATTAAATTAAATAAAAATACTAAAAACAAAGAAAAGAAAAAAAATACCAAGTGTTGTATGAAAACAAATCAAATTAATAAAATAAAAACAAAAAATAAAAGAAATATTTAAATATGTGAATATCTAATATATGCATAAACACATACATACATACGTATCGCTATAAAAAGTATAAAAATTTTAATGAAAACGTATTATATCCTTTTCGTATTAAGTCTATAATACTGATGTTATAATAAATCATTGCAGCAGGATTTTAAGTATTGCATTAAAACCCAGACCTGGTAATAACATAATACTATTATAACAAGTAGTCAATTAAATTACTGTAAGGGTCCTTAAAGATAACATACGATTTTTAAAGATGGAAAAATAACGACCTATATCTCGAAAATAACTACTGTTACGCATAGATATTCTTCAATCAAAATGTAAGAAATTCAATTTTCTATAGAAATTATAATTACATTATTAGACTGCTTAAACATTAGTAGTGATAGGTGTTTGCTTTCCATACAGAGTGAGTCGGTCCAATGTATGTATATATCTCAATAAATTTAACTTTAAAATTGTTCATTTGTTAAAAAATATGGAAAACATTTGACTGATTTACAAAAACTATGTAAAACTTCCATAGTCTGTCTTAAATATAAAATAAATGTTTTTTTAATTTTTTAAACTTATACTCTACTATTTAATAAATATACATACTATGATGACAGTAAAGTGATTTTTTATTTATTTTATTTTTTTGCTTATACAGTTTTAGCATTTAAAATAAGCGACACAAAATGGTAATAGGCAATCAAGATACTGGTGGGACCAACAATGGGTCCCATCCATCTGGTATTCCACAAGACCAAATTGATAATATTATGAGCGGCATTGCTAATACTGGTGATGTAAAGATGAATAATCACAGAAAAAAATTAAGACAAAGGTAAATATAAATATTACAATCACCATACATATTTTATTTTATTTAATTTCTTTTTGCAAATGTTTTTTGTTAATTTTATATTTTGTCCATTTCCATTCACCATACTTTATTAAAAAAGAAAACGCTAACAAGTTGATTCGAATATTAAATATATCATATTCATCGCATTTACTTTTTACGATTTCCAAAATAACGTTTAAACCTAAGTTTAAAACAATGAAAAATAGTAAAATTATGTACAGGTTATCATAATAAAACAATGTTGTTGTTGTAACAGCTTAAACTATACAATTTTAATCCGGGGGTTCTGTATTTAGGTCCAAGCCAAGAAATTGGGCTACTTCAATGGGGTTAGTCCATAAATCCATTGGACTAAGTGAAGTAGGGTGGGCTGGACAGTTGAATATGTGGTGGGTATCATGGGGACCCTGTCCACAAGATGGGCATATATTGGGGACGGCACGGTCTATGCGGGACCAGTAGGCGTTGAGCCTTGTTGCTCCATCCCGATCTCAGTTGTGCCAGAGCAACTCTTGTTTTCCGCGGCAGGTTCTTCTCTATTTCTGCTATGGGCGGTGGGCGACCTCCAAGAACGACATTCATGCGGTAACCTGAAACCGCGGTATTGATGGCGTCTCTATGAATGTCGTTCAAAGCTGCATAATGAAACAATAATATAATAAAACAACTACAATAATAAAATAATAATATTCTATGGTTGTATTATGCAGGTTATTATATATTTTTTGTTATGACAAACCTAAAGTTACCAATTAATGTCTATTAAAAATTGGTTGAGCATTAGAGTGTTCCAGCCTTCTTCGAGTGGAACGCCTTCTTCGATGTTTTTAAAATTGGTCTCAAATTTAAAATTTTTGTAGAGTAGTTTTGGTCCACAAATTAATTTTTAGTGGATTGGAGAGGCATATTATTGTCATAATTTTTAATTTATGCAGAAAACTGTAAAAAAAGAAATAGTTTGACATTTGGTTTGGTCCATTTCAGAATTTTGTAGATTATTTTGAACTTTATATACCCCTTATAATAAATACACTTAAAGTCGTTTTGCGGACCAGGAATATTATAATAATTTTTAAGCATATTGTACTGAGATCAATATTTTCAATTGATGGCAGAGAACTGAGGAAGGCCTTTAAAAAAATGTTTTTTTTTATTTTTCTCTTAATTTAGTACATTAATTTGCATCGTTTGAGATGTATTCCTCCAAAAAAGTGCGCCACGGGACATCCTGTTAAACATATATTAACTTTTTATTTAGCTGGACAATTTTTCAAGTTGTTATTTGCGTTTTAGGTGACGATATGTAATAATAATAGTTGAATTGATGTATGATTTCAGATTCGATATAATAAAGAAACTGGGACAAGGAACTTATGGTAAGGTACAGTTAGGTATTAATAAAGAGACTGGGCAAGAAGTGGCAATAAAAACCATAAAGAAATGTAAAATTGAAGCAGAATCCGATCTTGTACGCATACGAAGAGAAGTACAGATTATGAGTTCTGTACAGCATCCAAATATTATACACATCTATGAAGGTATGATTAGTGCGAATTTTAAATGCAATTTGCATATGTTAATGGTAATGAACTGTATAAATGACTTTTTCGTTTTTAGTATTTGAAAATCGCGAAAAAATGGTTTTAGTTATGGAGTTCGCTGCTGGCGGTGAACTGTATGATTATTTATCCGAGCGTAAAGTCTTGAGTGAAGAGGAGGCCCGTCGAATATTTCGACAAGTAGCTACAGCTGTTTATTATTGCCATAAACATAAAATATGTCACCGAGATCTGAAACTGGAAAATATTCTATTAGATGAACACGGTAATGCAAAGGTGAGGTGATTCCGATTTCGTTTAGAATGTGTTTATTATATGAAAACGTTTAAATATTAATTATAATAAATTTATTATACAGATTGCCGATTTTGGTCTGTCGAATGTTTTCACCGAGCAATGTTTGCTGGCGACATTTTGCGGTTCTCCGCTATATGCTTCGCCTGAAATAGTGGAAGGCACTCCATACCATGGGCCAGAAGTCGATTGTTGGTCTCTAGGTGTTCTTCTTTATACCCTAGTCTATGGATCAATGCCATTTGATGGATCCAATTTTAAAAGACTTGTAAAACAAATTAGCCAAGGGGATTATTATGAACCAAAGAAACCGTCTCGAGCATCTTCTTTGATTCGTGAGATGCTAACGGTTTGCCCTCGCAAGCGTGCTACAATTGAACAGATATGTTCACATTGGTGGGTCAATGAAAATGATAATGTATCTTGTTTGGAATTGGCGGAGGATCTAGCTAATCAAACACCAGTACGATTAGATGTTCTTCTATCGTTGACGCCAGTGGCGGTAACAGCTGAACAGTTGGTAGTACCTTCAGCTGATGGTGGGAATTCAGTAGGAAAAAATGCTGTCATTCCACGAAGCCATTCTGTTGGTTCAATACGCGATGTAGTTCCTAATACAGAAGCTGAACGTCGAATATTGGACATGGTTGCAGGTAAGTTAGAAAACAAACATATACACTCACACGAACATACACAAAATAAACAAAAATTAAAATAAATACCCATCGAACTATACTAAATATTTAAAATTTCAGTATGTAGTTGTCTTGATATCTAATATTTTACATTTGTATCATACCATTGTCGCCTTTCCGATCTTCCCCTTTCCTACATGCTCCCTGTTTCTTTTTATCTAATAACGATCTAATATGAAATTTATTAAATGCGTTTATAGTGAACTAAACTTGAAAAGTATCTATTTTAACGTCATGACTCATCTTTCCCCCTTTTCTGTACATTTTAAAGCTGGCGGCGAAGCAGCTCTTATGCCATCTCCCACACGTACCATCACTCCTGCACAAAGTCCACTTCAGACCAAACGAAAACTTGAAAATACCATATCAACAGACAATGCAGTAGGCGTAGCTTTAAAAAAGAAAGATAAAACAGAAGATAGTGCTACTAACGTCTTTACAAATGAATTAGCAACAGGAGGGGTAGCAGCATCTAGATCGAAAGTAACATCAACTTCTTTAGTTGAAGAAAGTGTACCCATGGAAATGGATGAAATGGCAGCAGGAAAAAGAGAAGAATTTTCAACGAAAGACATGGAATTGGTAGACGATTTGTGTGAACAATTAATACAAGATAAAAACGCCAACATCGATAAAGAAAAGAGTAATGTCATGGGTATGTTAGCAGATAATAACAATATCGATACGGCGGAAGATTCTCCCGAAAAGACAAAAGGTGCAACGAAGGTGATAAAGAAGTTT
The DNA here is from genome assembly GCF_022045245.1 of Lucilia cuprina. NCBI lineage: Eukaryota > Metazoa > Arthropoda > Insecta > Diptera > Calliphoridae > Lucilia > Lucilia cuprina. Next base: position 1,231,619 of record NC_060952.1, read on the forward strand.
GTGAATAAACATAAAACGGCGGATTTGGTCAATGTCATTGGACAAATAGATCAGGAGGAGTCAAACTCTCTAAAAGCTCAGATCACCCCCGATAGCGTCGCGCCTACAATAACTAGTGGTGGTCCGCAATTCGTTCGCAAGTGTAGTTTACAAGATGAATCTCCGCTAAATAAATTAAACGCTGAACGCAGAAAATCTCGTATACTTGAAACAGCAGAAAAATTTCAACAAATGAATGCTTCCAATACGAATACTGGCGATAAGGGCAAGAAATTCATTATTCCTGGTGTAAGTGTTGGTAATTTTAAAAAGGAATACGAGCGCAAAGCTTCTACTGGGACTGGAAATCAGGGACAACAACTTACTGTAGGAGAACGTCGTGCACTGGAACAAGTTGCTGCTGCAGCCGCTGCTGCAACAATAACTGGGGAAAACGAAAGTCCTACATGTGAAAGTATTGATCCCGTACCTGTTGAAGCCAGTGACTCAAAGGCATCCGTAACATCCTTTTCATTAGACGAAGCTCGACGTTCGATGGAAAACTCAATTGCGTTGTTGCGTCAAGCTCAAACAGAGTCCTCCAAAGATGTTAACCAACTATGTGCCAAAACGGAAAATATACATGTCAGCGACTCTCAGGTCTCCAAAACTGCAACTGATAGAGAACGAAAGCTAATTAATGCTCGTGCGATTATTGGAAATGCAATTCAACCAGGTATGTATAATTGTTGTACATAAATGCGGACAGTTATGCCTTGTATATGTATAATTCCATTTCAATTAGGGAATTATGGGTTGAGTAACTGAGTACTTTAGTAAATATTTATGTATGTTGTATATACAATGTATGTATATGTATATGTATAGTATATACATATGTTAGTATTACGTATATTCATACATATGTTTGTATTACGTATATTCATACATTTAAGTATGTATTGTAGATTCATCACATCATTGGCTCATCATATATATATTTTAGTTTTACACAGGCCACAACCACTACCACCATTAACATCTTCATCGTTTTTCGGCAACGGCGGCGGGGGCGGTTCCGGGGGCTATGTTCAAATGCGTGCGGTTAGTGGGAGTTTTTTGGGAACAAGTAGAATACCCGCTACTGAAAATCATGCGAATAACTACTATCACGATCATCCAGTAGTCTATCAAAAAAATCCGTCATTGTCTAACACTTCAACTCAGCCACCAAATGCAAACGTTGCCCTCGCCGCTGCTCGGCACACTTTAATGGGACGTTTAGCTGCTGGTGGTATTGGTAGTTCTGTCCAACCGATCACTTTGGGGCCCATGCAAAAAAATGTAACTTGCTTATCGCCATCAAAACGTACAGGACAAGAACAATTCAAAACACCCCATAACATGAATTTTCCATCCTCTGTGTCGTCGTCATCGAGCTCACCTTTGCCATCAACATCATTTCCGTCGTCCTTTACACAACCACAACACCCACTGCCGACACAGCCATTTGGTTCCACAGCTACCAACACCGCCGCCAATGCAAAAGCACTAGGCGCTACCAAAATCACCAACTCTTGCAATGTCATAAACATTAACAGTACGCCAAAACCGTTCTATAATGCATCTCAATCGCCATTGTGGAAATGTAAGTTTAGCTGTCGTTAGTTGATTCGTTCGTTCGTTCATTTCAAATAACATTTGTTGTTTGACTGTAGAATTATTAATTATTGTAGATACATACCGCACACTAGCTCAATGTATTTTCCATAATCTTACTTTTTTCCAAAGTTTGTTCTCAGATGAAAATTTTTACAAAACATTTTTTAAGTTTCGACCTTCGAAAGTATTCCTTAGTTCAAGAGGTGATCGATAATTACAAAAATAATAATGTTTTTGACTTTTGAATAACAAATGAGGGAATTGATTTCAAGTAGAGCATTATTACTCTACTACTCTTTCCATTCATTTAATTAAAAAATTAAATCTTATCATGCTTGACATTCTTATTCTTTATCCCTCTTTTAAACATCAAATATGTTATGTGTTAGCAAACCCAAAAAATGCTTTTAATGTATGTATGTATTTATGTATGTATATACAAACAACCATATGGAATTATAAATTAAACAATAATATGTACATATGTATGTATGTATATCTTAAAATGTTATCCATTGTTCGTTATTGATAATATATATAAATATAAACGTTTAACAGTTTCCCAAGGGTCAGGGGATTCTCCATCGGCCGGTACTATGAAAACATCAACTGCATCAATAACGCTCAAGTCGGCTACTTTGCCACGTCGGAAAACCGCTAAAACAGAAATTCAGCTGGATATTAAACCACCAATTGCTGAACAACCATCAATGCGTTTCACTACAGAGATGCAGCATCCCGTTGCTGATCTGCGCAGTGCTCCACCTCGAGAAGGTCCTGTTCCTTATAGTCCTATCAAAGCACCGACAAATCAAAGAGCATCTAGCTTAGAACCCAAAGAACATGTTATACCTATTCAAAGACCACCATCAACCTACGCACGCACAATTTCAAATACAACAAATAGGTAAGATCGCGAAAAACTTAATGTTGCTTATCCTATAAGTTTATGGCTTAAACTCTCGTGTTTTTTCCGAACAGGTCTGGATCGTTGTCACGTCAGTCGACCAATGATTCTGAGTCGGACACAACAACTACAAATATGTCACAAGCGACAATTACTGGTTCCTCACAGCCCATTAAGAAAAGTCCTCGAGAATTCATTATACCTATTGCTGTGGAGGGCGGTGGATTTATAACACCTCGTGAAGGTAGCATAGAACCGTCTGAATCCAGTCATACAACTGGTACAACATCAAGTCGATCAACATTTACACGATTGCGGCCAACCCGACGTATAGGGTAAGAAATATTTTAAAAGAATTCTTTATTAGATTACCTGGTATACAATTTTAGTCCAATTGTATAACGGGAATCCATTGGGAAAATTAACAAAAAGTTGTCAAATTGAACAAACATTATCTTTTCAACAATGTAATTGTCATTTTTAATCTCCACATATTCAGCAAGTGAGCAAATGCATTAAATTTTGTCAGTATGTAGTTTTCAAGCACTAATGAACAAAATAAGAAAAAAATACATACATATATATCGAATATTTATTGGATATTAGTTGTAAAATGGAATATTCAATAACAGTTGAAAAAACTCTTGATAATAAAATTGTACGAATTTCCATTGTTAAATGTAAACAAATTATTTTTTTAGATCACTGCTTAGCGAAACTGGAGTCGATGAAGGATCTCCATTCCAAAAATTGCGCACATCCTCCTCTATTCGCGATGGTGATGATGATACTCGTTTCACTTTACACAAATTAAGGTAAGTTTGTTAAAACAAATTAAATCAAGGACGTAAATGTTGTTCTAGAAAAATATTGTAGAAGAGCAGGTTTTAAAATCTTTACGAATTAGCGAAATAATTCGAAAATATATAGTTTTAAATAATGTTCCTATTTTTTTATTTGCAGAAGCTCAAGACCAGTAAAGAAAATAAGTCAAGAAAATGATTCACAAAGTTCTGGAGAGGAAGATGATGATGATGATGGTTTTGAAATTTTAACAGCGGAAAATCTATTTTCAACACTTTTGCAACGTGTAAGTGAATATTTTTTATTTTAGAGGTAGGAAAGAGGTAAATACCAATCATGAAAATTGATTACAAATGTGGGAATGAACTAAAATTTTGTTATGCAAATCAATTTTGTTTAAAAAATCAGTTATATTCATTTATGAAAAAGTTCTTTTATTGAAAGGCACATTTTATGGTATTCTACCCATTTTATGGTATTATACCCGTTATTTATCCGATACGACAATTTTTTTACTATGACATTTTGTTGATTTTTTGATCTTGCCACTAAAGAACCTTTTAGCTTTCTTTAAATTGTTTTTACAAAAATCAATTGTTTCTAAATATGCACCATTTATTTTGAATGTGTTTTTAAAAATGCTGACAAAAATTCATTAAATGTAACTCAATTCAAATTATCGAAAATTAATATTAATTAAAGTAGGAAAACTTATGTTTTAGCTTAATATTTATAATAAAAAGAATTCTCATATCTAGTACTTAAATCAAAAGACTTGGAATTAAAGTTGTAATTAAGCGACATGAAATGTTCAGAAAATAAGCTAATATTAAATGTTAATTCTATCAACAAGACTCGTTATTCACCACAAACCCTTCTACTAATTTGTAAATTTTTTCAGCATATTTACTTAATAAAATATCTGTTTTTACATAGGTCCGGGCACTCACCAATCGCATGAATGTAAACAATGATATTACTACAGCTTTTCCCAGTTCAAGTCGTCTTCTAAGCAATATGAGACAGGCTCAAGGTCCTTTTTGGAATCAAGAACCATTTGGAAGGTAAGAAATATTATAATTTTTTTGTTTGTTTTATATTTTGCATATTTTTTTAAATTCATTTCAATGCCACTAACTGCATTTTTTTAAAAGCTAATATATTTTTTACATTTTATTTACATGCTGCGCTTTTTAATAAACAATAATTGTTAAACTGACCTAATAATGAAAAATCATTATGATAAACCAAAAAAACCAAATGAAATTACCCAATTGCACACGTCCTAATGACATGGCACATACTCAATTAAATCATGGATCAATTTTTGTTGTCATTGTTGCTATTATAACGATATAATAAACGTTGTGGTGTATGTGTCGACTACTGTATTTTACATTAACACATATAAAATGTTGAAACAAATATAAAATTGTTTCAATAATTACAAAAAATAAACAATTTTGAAAATAATCATTCAAATGAAATAGATCTAAAGTGAGTTACACGTACAGTGAAACAATTGAGAAAAGACAAGTGTAAGTATATTGTTGCATTTACATTCTCAGATTTTCTCTTCTTTTCGTGGGTCTATTTCTAAATAAAAATCCATATAAATGAATTGTATGTGCACATACATACACATATACACATACATATATACATGCATACATACATATATACATGCATACATACATATATACATACATACATACATACATACATATATATATACATACATACCTTCATACATACATACATACATACATACATACATACAGCACGCGTGCACTTCTTACAGAAGTATATTCTAATATACATACATAGATGTATTCCTGCATATACACATGTACATACATAATTATAATATTATAAATCTTTCTAACCACCTAGGTACTTTAGAGAGCCCAAAAATTATTGTTTTCTATTGCACCGGAAATCAATATTTTTGGGGCACCTCTAAGGTATACACATGTTAATACACGTACTGTTATTGTTGTTTTTAATATTGGTACAATTAGCTAGGTATCGCTTATTTGTAAAAGTGATTTTCAATGTTTGTGTTTGATTTTTTTAATTTACGCTTCACCTTCCCCAGAAGTGAATATAACTTTGTCATTCCGTTTAGAGAAGTCGATTTAGCGATGTCCGTTTTTTTTCTTTTAATAAAGGGTATATGGTGAAGGGTATATAATAATATAGAACTCTTGCTTGTTAACATTATAATATGCATGAACAGAAAAGAACTATTACAACACTTAGAGCATTTGGTAGGACAATTAATTCTTTAACCTAAATTTTTTATTTAAGTCAGTAAGTTTAATTTTATTAACAACATAACTTTAACACAATACTTTTAACACATAATAGCGGATTATTATATTTAATCTGACATTTCTTCAGAGCATGATTTCTGTTTTTAAAAATTGAAAATAATTATTAAAAATTTTAAGTCCCATCTAAAAAGTTTTAGATTATTTCACGAATACTTAATTTTTACATCTGAACGATAGAGCCATAATCGGCGAATGAATGTAAAAGCAAGGATAGTATCGAATGTATATTATATAACTTTAAATCAAATTGTAGAAAGAATGAATTCTATTTGGAACTAAGCCCCCTATATTTTTAATTCGGGTTTAAATTTTTAAATGAATCATTCTTTTAATTCTAAAGTTGAATTCCATGGCTTTATATTTCGTTGAATTAATTCCTAATAGAATTATTACATTTTTTATAGAAATGAATTCAAATATTTGTTTAATTTCTTCTATTACAAATCAAATAAAATAATAAAATGTTTAATTCCATTTTTAATATAAATAGAGCTTTGAAATTCAATTTGTATTAGATTGAATTTAAACAAAATTTTTATCTATCAGAATCAGAAGAAATTTATAAATCAATAGGAATTTTTGAATTTTATTTCAAATAAAATTTGTAACAAATTGAATGCCAATAAAATTTAAAAATAGTAATTATGTATGTTTCGTCAAACATTTGATTGGTGTGCACTTCCCAATAAAAAAGTGTGGAAAAAATGTATTTTCATCACTAGTAACCCGAAATTCTTTAAGTTCCAGTGAAAGATCAATGAATTTCGCATTAGCGTGTCATTGGAATGACGAGATTTCTAATATGTTATTAAAAGTTAAAAATAAAATGAATTTTTTCTATAAACCTTTTATAAATAAGGCAATAAAGCACAAGCTCGTTTGACTTTCGGCTTTAGTTGTATGATTAAAAGAATTGAGTTACAGGGTTTTAAATATGTACATATAAATAAACACAAAATTCTTTTTTTAAATAAGTTTATACATAGTTCAAAAAAATTCTATACAATTAGAAATATTTGTTCAAAGCACAATAAATATTGTATCGTTGTAAGTTGTAAACAATTTCAAATAAAATTTTATCGAAACAAAAAGAAATCATTAATAAAAATATTACAACCGATACAACCGTACAACACCGATTATGAATTGGATAATTATTTTTACAAGGTGGTTGAAGCACCCCTTTTAATAAGGAAGTATTTGTGAGGGTTGTGTGATCAAGTCGAAATCTACACGATTTCCAATTGCATATCAGAACTTTCCAATTGAATTTCAGAAATTTCTTATTATATTTTAGAAACTTCTAATTATGTTTGAGAAATTTCTAGTTATATTTCAGAAATTTCGAAATCGAAATATTGTTTATATAATAAACATTTTGATGCGTTACAAACGGAATGACAAAATCATCCATCCCCATCATTTTTTTTTTTTTTTTGATCGTTGTACTACTTTATTTTAATAGATCTTACACCGTTATATCCGCTAATATGTATGTTTAATTAATTAAATAATGAAATTTGTACTCTAACCTAACCTTATATGCTTCTACGTTTTTTAGTTTGAGGCAGAAATGTTTTGTTCAATTCTTCTATCGATTAAGTAGGATAATATTTGGTATTATTTCAAAGTGTTTTTGCTAGTAAGTGAAAATTATCGATGTCATAACTGTACTTTATTTGTTTTTTTTTAATGCGAGGTTTACACTAAAAATATTCACAAACTTGCGTTTAAACTTGAAAAAAATTGTTTCCATTTTTTATTTATGTTTTTATTTATTCACTTTAATCAGTTTCATATTGTTTTTTTTTAATAACCAAAGATAATTTTCAATGTTATTAAATATTTATAAAATATTTAACGAAAATGACGTGGGCAATAAAAACTAAAAATTAAATCAAATTAAGATGAATGAATCAAATGAAAACGAGTTTGTTATAGTTTTTATTTAAATTATTGAGCCCAGTTAACGGATAAGCGTATCATAAACGATTATTCATTATGAGTTCTATTATTTTGACTTACAAAAATAGTAATAGCAGTATTGCATAACAAGGTGATTTTAGATATCACATAATAGAATAAAATTGCTTCCACTTTTTATTAATTCACTTTGAACAGTTTCATATTTTTTTTAATAACCAAAACTGATATACAAAAATATATAAAATATTTTTAGATAATTTTCAAAAATAGTAATTAACGCTTGGAATCACTATGTTTTTTCGTCACATTGATTATTACATAATCTAAACTTATCTGAAACATCAAATTTCACGGTTGCATTAGAGCTAATAGTTTAAATCTAGTTTATCCTTGATAAGAATTATGATGTAAACCTCGCTTATACAAGAAAGAAAGAAGAAAATACCACAAAATTATTTAAAAATTTAAATATTAGGACATTACGATTTTAAAAGTTTTGAACAAAGGTACAATATAAATTCACTATTTGAATTTGATCCGATCGAAGTACGTATTTCCCCCCAAACCACCCAGATAACAAAGTATACTTTTCTAACGATGTCATACAACTTCAATTTTTAAAAAAATTGTGTCGCTAAACTTAACGATTGATTAAACCTTTATTTAAGAGTGGACAAATTGGTCTTTCAGACAACATAACAGATTTGACAAACTGAGATATATTTGCGATGTTAAAACATATATAATATACATATAAAGCTTGTAATTGCAAAATTTCAGCAATAAATAATGTAGAAAGAAAGACAATTGCATGTGTAATTAATAATTATGAATAAATTTTAAAAAAAAATTTCCCTATTAAATTTGTATAATAATAATTAATTAATAAAGTGTAACTGATAGAGTTCATTTTACATGTGTATTTTGTAATTAAAATGTGATTAATTTAAATTGTATATTAATACTTGGCTGCTTAATTTTATTAATCCTTAAGTTATTAAAGAAGATATTATTATGATATAATTAATACAACTGTTACTTTACATATAATTTCAGCAGACTCAACAGTGCTGCAATGGGTGCACCATGGCGCCACAGTATGTCTCGTGATTTAGGCAGTGACATGGATTCCATGTTTTCACGTACTGGTGCAACACTGCCAAGAGGTGAATATCACAGATTAAAGAGTAAATTTCTAGATCACTAAAACACGACCAATGTTTACATACAGAAGAAGTACATATTTATAATTATTAATTGCTGTTTGTTAGTTTTTTTATTATTTTTGATTCTATTTTGAAATGTTAAAACAAACAAAAGAATTAAAACGAAAAACAAAACCACAAGACAAATTAATAGATTCTCTAAATACCGGCTCAGCTTCAAAATTAAATCATAAACACGTTTTATTTGTTTATCCATTTTTCTTTAATTTTATTTCAAATTTGATTATTATTTGTTATTGATATGAACACATATACATGCATTGCAAATTAAATAAGAAATTAAATTTTATAAATAAAAATTGTTAATCGTAATTGCAAAAAAAAAAATATATATATATAAAATTTTTAAAACGAAATATTTTAAAATATATATTTTTGAATAATTATTTTAATTAATATGCACTTAATGATTTGTTTATGATATCTTTATAAAGTAATTTGTTTTTTATTAATTTTGAAGCCTTTTATATTATTTTAAAAATATATTATTTCGATAAACGCCTCAATATTTGAAATTTTTATTTTCGAATATACAATGTCATTATAAAATTATCTTATATTGGATAAAATGTATATATGTATAAATGAATGTGTTCTTCTTCCAATTAAAATTAAATCAAATTAAGACGAATGAATCAAATGAAAACGAGTTTGTTATTTAAATTATTGAGCCTGGTTAACGGATAAGCGTACCATATACAATTATTCATTATGAGTTCTATTATTTTGACTTACAAAAATAGTAATAGCTGTATTGCATAACAAGGTGATTTTAGATATCACATAATAGAATAAAATTTGCTTCTTAATTGAGTCTAACATTCATATTTTTGTTATCAGCTAATCACATAATATAAGTGAAATAGAATAATGAATCGATTTAATACGACGAGTACATACTTGCTAGAAATGTTCGTATTCAAAGTTTTTTACACATTTTAAGAGTGCTAATAAAAATCTGTCTGCACTTAACCTAAATGGCAAATTATTTCTAAAATACATAATTGGCATGCCTCAGTCCGAGTAGGTCTGTCTACCTATTAACAAATAATCTAAGAGATAAATAACCATTTTGTGTATTTTTTTCTTTTTAAACGAAATAAAAACACAAAGTCCATATTTAGTTTATTGTTTAATTATTACATACATATACTGTTATTATAGAGATGTGGAAGTATTGAGTACTCAATACAAAAATGGAAAAAAATTAAACCAGCGATATAATAAATTAGTAACACAATAATACATATACATATTGAATAATTGTTAAGTAGCATTTTAAATTAAATATATTTGTTAATTTAAGTTTAAACAACAATGAAATTGCAATAATTGTTATTCAACAAAAGTACTTGAATGTTACAAAACTCCATTTTCAATGTGCCTTCCAAAAAGTAACGCTTTTCCTTCGACACAGCCACTCAGCAGTTAACGCTCGGACAAACATATGTATTTAAGTAGAGAACATTGCCAACGGAATATACATACAAAAAACAAATTGAGTTCTAAACAATTTACATTTAAATTTAAATTAAACAGAATACATAAATATGAAAAATATTTAAAATATATTTAATGTCGAAATGACATGTATGTTCTTATGTATTTTTAATATACAACATTTCTTTACCTAATTGACAGCAATAATTAATTAAACTTTTTCGATTATATTATATTTTTTAATAAACGACATACAAGCATACAAGCATTACAATGAATATGTGTTGAAAAATATTAAAATTATGAGGACGATAACTATTTCAATGCATTCATTATATCCAAACATACATATGTATGTTTTTGTTTTCATTTATATACTAAGAGGCATACATATTTTTCTTTATCAAAATTAAATGTTTAATTATTAAGGACCGAAAATGACTGCTAATTGGGAGCCGAATCAAGTGGATTAAAATGTTTTCCTTTTAGATTTCAAATAATTACTTTTACTTATCCATTCATATATGTATTTAAATTTATATTCTTTGGACTAATTTAATTAAAATATTCTTTATTAAGGAATTTTTATCTTTGGACTAATTTAATTAAAATATTCTTTATTAAGGAATTTTTAATTGTCTCAATTATATTTAAAGAATGTATAATACATATTCGAACTTTAACAGCTTAAAATGCACATTTGTAGCAAAAGTTATAAATAACATCACATCGATGTCAGCTGTCGTTACGTACATTCATACATATGTATGTATTAGCAAAAAATGGGCATATTTCATACTTATTTGTTTACATTTGTTTACAGATAATAAATGTAAACAATGGGAAAATATGTTCCTCTTGAGTGTTGTGCTGTTATTCACAAGAGGTTTTGTCACTGTTAGAGCTCAATATCTAAGCATATGTATGTATGTTGTTGCAATGATTATCTTTATCTTTGTTATTTTAATAAATTGTTTTTTTTTTTTAATATTTAAGGATTAAGAAGTAATTTCTCAAATATTAATATACCTAGAGATATGTATGTGTATCATCATATTTGAATATTAATGAAATAAATATGAAATTGTAATATTTTTTAAATCAAAAGTTTTATGTTTTATTTGTATTATTTATGAAATAATTGCACAACTAAAGGAAATGTAAATATAAAGAAATTTGTATATGGCAATCAATCATCCACAACCATTTCACGCGTTTCGTGCTCCGTACATTGCAATAATGGCCCTGCTATCTTAAATTTGTTTTTATTAAAAAAGTAATTCTTAGTTCTAACAAAATTTTAACTTTTTTATATATATATTTTTTTTTAATTATTTATTTAAAACCCTATCTTCCATACTAGAAAGACTACTACTACTACAACTTATTATTATTTCAACTACCTACTACCATTGCTACTATAATTTATTTAATTAATAATACATTTTCTTGTTTATGTTGCCGTTAGTTATCTTGTAATTTTTTTTTAACAAAAATACTCTAATTATTGTTTTTTTTTATTTTGAATACATATTTTTGTAAACAAATATAACAGAACTAATTTAAGTTAAAATTGATACTAAATATTACAGAGCACATAAAGATAAAATGAAATTAAATTTATATTCAAATCAAAATGAAAATTGATGCAGATCTGATTTATACGTATATTTCTTCATTAAACTAACTAAACTAGAAACAAAAACAAATTTCTGAGTTCTGGGCTTTTTTTAATGTTTAGTTTTACATATACTACATACATATAAATTTATAAACATAATTTATATTGTTTGATTGTTTAAGACAAATATTTGTTTGTGAATTTTGATTGCTAATGCAATTTTAAATTGTTTTATTATTATACATATATTTTTATTTGAATCTGAATTTGAAACAAGTGTATGTAGTTGATTATCATAGTTTATTTATAAAAGCAAACATACATGCATAAATATTTACATATTTACAAACTATAAGATAGAAGAAAGATAATAAAAAATGTCCAAAACTTTGAATACGATGCAAGAAATATCTAAAATAATTAATAATACAAATGTTACTTTTAACAAAAACATTTTAATTAAATTTATTTTAAAAAAATATATATGAAATGTCTCAGTGTCGTATTAAAACGAACATCGATCATGTATCTCCCTCAAAATGCTTACAATGTTCTATTTTTTGTTTGTTTGTTTGTTTGTTTTTTCTCAATTCTTTATTATTTTTGTTCAATTTATTTTTATTGTTTATGCTTTTTGCAGCCAATTTATTCATCGTTCCTTCAAAAACGCATGTCCCTAATAGCTTACGAAGTTCCTCTACTTGTTGTACTACTACCACTACTACTACCACAACAACAACGACTAAACCCAAAATAATAACAAGTCTTCAAACAACAAATTCGACTAAATCATTAAATACAAATTTTTAAATTATTATTTTATACTACATACAGATATTATTTTAAAATAATTTAGAAATTTTATTAAATTATTTATGAATAGATACATACATACATACATGTATACATACATACATACATACATACATACATACATACATACATACATACATACATACATACATACATACATACATACATACATACATACATACATACATACATACATACACACATACATATATACATATTATGTACCTATTTATAGTATTTCTAGTATATAAACATGCATTAGTACATACATACATATGTACGTAAATGCATACTATTTTTGAAATTCTAATTTTGAAATCTAAATTATTAAAAGGTTATTGCATTCGATCGATCATATTATGAAACGATCAATTTTTTTTACATTTTGGTAATTTTAATTCTTATTGCAAATCAAATACCAAAACGGGCATATAAATAATCCAAAAAATTCCGAAATGGACCAAACCAAATGCAAAATTATTTTTTTATTATTTTTTTGTATCATCTAAAAATTATGACAATATTGAGACCTATTTCTATAAAAAGCGAAAGTAATATAACTCTGAAATCTTAAACCACCATTTAATATAATTTTGTGGAGCAAAAATATTATTTGAAAAAAAAAATAAAATATTTTCCCACAAATTATACCCAGGGCAGAATTTTAAATCGCTGGTGGGACACTAAGGTCCATTTCAATAAATATATTTTTTATTACAAATAACATATTTTAAATACATCAAGGTTTGGTGAAAACCCAGTGTCATTAATGGAATGTGTTTTATTATACCCTACACCACTATAGTGGGGAGGGTATTATACGTTTTTGCTGATGTTTGTAACACACAAAAATATTGGTCCAATACCTTAAAGTATACCGATCGATTCAGAATCATTTTTTGAGTCGATTAAGACTTGTCCGTCTGTCCGGCTGGCTGGCTGCCCATGTAAACCTTGTGCGCAAGGTACAGTCCGCAATTTTCAAGATAATTTGATGAAATTTGGACCAAGTATGTTTTTTGGCATACGTACCTCCCGATTTGGGCTTTTTATGCCATAATTATCAAATATACTATTTATTATCTCTTTAAAAATTGGTACAAATAAGTTTTATATGCTCATGGTGTAGGGTATTATATGGTCGGCCATGCCCGACTATACTTTCCTACTTATTTTTCTTCTGATTACTAGTTGGGATAAAAATACTCAATTTTTTTCCACACCTTTTTTGGGGGTAATAATTCTAATTTTAACATCAAATATTATTATGTATTTCAGAAAGACTTACATACATTAGGAAGAGATTTTTATATGTATATAAAGTTTTATATAATTTTGATTTAGCAGATATATGTATTTACATATGTGCACATGCATGTATGTGTATGTGAACATTGTTAATTTAAGATCTAAAAATGATATTTCTACTATCTCAAAATACTGGTAATTCATTTAAAAACTAAAAAACTAAAAAAAGTATTACAAAACTTTAATATAAAATAAAACACGATTTGTCAGTATTAGTAATAAAAAAGATTATAGAGCCCTTAAAAGCATTAAAAATTAAATAGATGCTTTATAGAAAAAGTATAATTGTAAGAAAGAGGTTTTATGGAAGCGTTTTCTAAAGCTTTTGGTAAATTTACAAATAAAATGAATGTTACTTATGTATGTATGTATATATGTACGTTTGTATGTTCAATATACAACATAATAGAAAATAGTTTTATTAATTGTTTTATTTATTTATTTTTTTTTTATTAAATATTCATAACATTTATTAACTATTTTATATAAAACATATTAAATCGTTTTCTTTTTATTCATGTTATATATTAATATCTTAACAAAAAAATAATAATAATAAAAAAAATTACATATTTATTGTTATGTTGTCTTCCAGAATAAAAAAAAAAATTAATAAATAAATAAAGAAAATATATCTAATTGCAATAGTCTTTTGTATTGTTGTTTGCATGAATTATTTTGTCAAATATTTCTTTCTGTTTTGCTAATAATGTTTGCAATGTTTTAATATCATTCATCGACGATTGGCTTTATATCACTCGGAGAGATGATCAAGAATCTCTTTCGAATCATTAACAATTCTCTTAGTTGTTCAATGAACATTTAAATGTAAAAGGTAAGTTATTTTTCTAAAGTAGATGACATTCATAAATATATATGTATTTTTAGTTTTGTTAAAAAAATACATATTCATAGTTTTTTTTTATTTCCACTTATCTTAAACAATTCAACATTTTATCTTAAACATTTTAAAATTAAAAAAAAAATAAAACAATGTTTAGACTAAATGCACATTAGAATTTTAAATATTTCGATCACTAAATCCAAATGTCAATAATTTAAAATGAAGACGTTTTATTTTTTTTAGTTTATAAATTGAAAAAAATTCTACGAAATTAAATTGTTTTCTATAGAAAATGTCAACCCGTTACTTACACGATTAAATACATATCGCTTATTTAGTAAAAGAGAAGCATAATAAAATAAGTAGTTTCGCGAAAATGGCTTTGTTATTCAATAATCTTGGACTATTTTTTAAATAATTTTTTTTTCGAATATTCCTTACGTTTACAAATCGATTTCACACCGATAATAACGGACGAATTTAAAATTTGATAACATCGTCACGCAAACGGCCCTAACAAAAAATTCAAAATCGATTTTATTTTTTGATTGTATTATATTGCATCAAAACAAAGTCTACACAAAAAATTGGACCAAAATTACAACAAAAAACAAAAGACCCTATCATTTGTACATACGCCATTGTCGATAATCATTACAACTGATAGGTTTCACTATGTTTATTTACTACAAATAAATCGCGTTGTTAGAAACAAACTATTAATTCTCCTGTAAAATTTTAAAAATGTTAGATAGGGCCGTTTGAGTTTTATGGTAGTTTATCTGGTAGTAAATGAACGAAAAGAAAATCTGTTATATAGAGTGCGCAGAAAAATTTGTGTTTATGCTTTTATATCATTTACAGAATTTATTGGTATTATTATAGATTTTATATTTGTAACAAACTTGATTTAAGCCAAATACTTGTTTAATAATACAAATTGGGTCGCAGACCAACTTTTAAAATGTATATTTCAATTTCTAAAAACTATATCGTTTTATTACAAAAACTTGTATTTAAAATTGCAATGAAGTTTTTTGCAACAATTCGTTATTTGATAACTTAATTAGAAACACAACATAAAACATGTAATAAACTGTCAGTTAATCGATGTAGTTTTTTAAATTTAAAATTTTGGCCCAAAAATTTCTTATATGTTCTGCATTGGTTAAAAATTGAAGAAATTAACACTGTGATACAAAAATGAAGAAAAATAAAATGCAGGGGTTCTCATATGCCAATTCCAATTTGTTTTAGTCCAAAAAGTACAAATAAATTCTTAATTTTCACCTATCACTTCGTTAACTTACTTTTTGAAGTTTTAACTTTGGGAAATCATAAGTTTAATAGTTTTCAACCAAATTTCAAACCTGATATTTTGTTTTAAGGGTGTTGCCTTTTATTTAAAAAAAATTAAATTTATGGTAAAATTTTATCATGCTCTATATCAGACATTTTACAATACATTTTGAATTTCGGCTGAAAACTACCAAACTTTTGATTTTTCAAAGTTTAAGCTTAAAAAAAAGCTCTTCGCATATTTTGCTCTTAAAAAGTAACTAAACGAAGTTATCGGGAAAAATTAAAAGTATATTCGTACTCTATGGAGTATAATAAAATGGAATTATTATACTAGAACCCCTGCATTTTTTTAAAGTATCATTGTGTAATTAAAATTGAAAAATTAAATGTTTTTAAAATTTTTTTTACAAAATTTACTAAATGTGGAAAAAACCTGTAAAGCAAAGAAATTAAATTTATGTTGAAAACTTTCATAAAAACAATAAAAAATTATCCTCTTTTTTTGTGTAAAAGTAATTTATTTATAGAATATTGTTCTATATATTTATCCATATTCATAGAGTTTTAAAGAAAATGAGTAATGTATGCAAATGCATAGATTTGAGGTTTTGCTTTTTTAAAATGTAATTCAGTAATTTTTTGCATTAATTTACATGTAAAAGGTTAATATTTAAATTCCTACATTATCAGACAATAATTTAAAAAATATCATTATCGAAATCATTTCTATATAAGACCTTTTTTGTCTAGAATAATTGTTATGTGTAATTAGCACAAAAATTATACAGCTAAAAAAATATTATATGATTAGAATTAAATTTACAATTATAGCTACATATCGCTCACCCAGTACAAAAGTGGCATAACTCAAATTATTATTGTTGCGTTTTTATATTCTTTAAGCTTTAAACTATGCACAAGATGCTAGTTTATATCTAAAAATAAATTAACTGTATTTTGTTGTTGTTTAATGTTCAAAAAAAAAAAACTTGCCTTTCTTTATGTTTAACAATTTGTAAAAATTTTGTCTCCTTTTCTTAAACAAATGTTTAAGTTGTGTCACTTTCGTATTGGGTGTGCGATATGTTGCACAATTACTAGGTTTATAGCTTTTTGCAATTTTTACGAATATCAAAAATATCATAGGAAGATCTTGTAGGGCATGATTCGGATTACATAATATGTCTTAGCGCATATGTATATGTTTAATATAATTATGTCAATATTACGCCCTAAAGTTTTGAGTGCCATAGAAATTTAGTTGCTATTAAATTAAATAGGGAAAATGTTCACAGGTGTGCATTTAGCCATTCCATTTTATAGTTTGTTAATGCGAAGATGATTATCTTACTTACAGGTAATAAATCATCGGAAGCAAAGGTAACTAAGAACTGTAATATATCCGCGGAAAGTACAGGCGATGATATGGAAGAGCCACTTGACTTGGCTGATTTGGATTTGTCGCGTTTACGCTTAAGTAAAAAAGATCTGGAAACGTTATCTAATATTGCTCCGGGACTTCCCAAGTGTTTTCAGGAACAGTTATTAGCAAAGTTACCACCGACTCAAGCACGCAAATTGTCAAGAACGTTAAGTGTGCAAACAAATCAAAACTGTTCGTCGGTCAAAATATACAAACGTAGTCAAAGCAGTGGACGAAATGTTGCGCCACCTAAAGCACCAGTTGATCCAGCAGGTTTGAAAGAAATCGAAGGTCAAACCACACCAATTAACGAAAAATGTTCTGACACTACAAAAGAAATATCTTCCACTAAAAAAATACACAGCAAGAGTAAAAGCAGCGATGATAATTGCAAGGACATTACATCAGTGTACAGTAGTGATATAAATGATAAATACAGATACTATTCTCCATATGTGAATAAAATTTCAAAAGATACATCACAAAAACACGCTTCGAAAGTCGGCCCTACTGAAGCAATATCAGGTGGAGCTACGTTTGGGCGTCCTCCAAGCGGAAGACTCTCGCCACCGCCATCATCAGAATCTACAACCAGGCGACTAACACAACGTCGTATATCGCGCTTGGTTCGACCAGATTTCTTTGAAGTACCACTTGAAGAACTACCTGTTGACCAAAATCACATAGCAAACACTGGACAGTGTGAGGCTGATGTTACCGATGCTTCCACAAAATTAAAGAATTCTCGGCAAATCCGTAATAAGAGTGTCGAACTTCTTTCGGAATATACGAATAGTATTTCTAAGAACCACGATGCTTTAAAATATAACCGTAGAAGTCTCTCGCGTTCAAGGGACTTGGAAGAAATGAACAAAGTCGACAAAAACCAGTTAGCTGACAAAATACTGCAAGAACTCCAAATTCTGTCATCAATACGATCCCAAGAGGTGGATGTTCATGAATCAAGTACTAATAACGATATTATTAACGAAAAACCAATATCTACCATTAAGAAAATTAAGAAAGTAAAGGCCAAAGAAAAGTCGACAGAATCTTCTACTGATGTCGACGCCAAAAACTCAAACACAGTCATAAAAAAGGTGAAAAAAATTGTTAAGAAATCAGAATCATTGTGTACCCCAGTGACTAAAGATTTGCCCAACGAATTTCCGGAAAACAATAATGAAAAAAACAAAATAATTTCCGATATTCCCTCTCCTAAAAAGGTATCTAAACTTAAACGACCCAAATCATATCCAATGAAGGACTCAATTTCTAGTAGTAATGCCTCAGAAATAATTAGCACAAATTTAACTTCAACCAGTAAAGCTTTGAACTCCAATATACTTGCTACAACGGAACATTTAACCACCACGGGAAATGTAAGTCCTACCGAAGCAAACAGTCCTGCATGTATTGCGGCACGTGAAAGCAGAATATTACGGCCTAAGAGTTATCCTACTTCAAAACTTATAGCACCCAAAGAAACTAAACTAACGATACGTAAAAAAATTAACAAAATTGAAGAAGTTTCGACGTCCACAGCATGCCAAAACCCAGAAAATACTTCTCAGGTCGCCGAAGCAACATCTTTAGGCGAAAACAAAGTTGTAAAAGTGCCCAAAAAGAACAAATTTTCTAATTCTAGTAGTATAAGCACGACAACTAGTTCAACTCCAAATACAACTACAAGCGCGGGAGAGGAATCAAAAGAGTCTAGTCCCGTCGCTAGCGTTCAATCAAAAGGAAAAGTGACAGAAAAGAAAACCAATAAAGGCTTGCTTTACGCAATTGGACAAAAATTCGAAAAACTTCGGGCTTCCGCAACAAGCAATTCCTGTGCCAACATACCAACTCATAAAAAGTCTTCTTTAGAAAAGTCATCTCCAGAAAAAATCACAAATAAAATACCGGAAGTGAAGAAAACGAAATCGCTGAGTGGAAATTCAAGCTCGAAAGTAACACAATCAGGTAAAATTAGAAGTAAAGCTATGATAAGTTCTGGCACATGTAATGAAGACTGTAATGCAGAATCCGAGAGTACTGCCAAACCAATTAAGAATGAAAAGCGTTCACGTATCGATGCAATGATACGTAATTTACGTGAACGCTCAGTTCCACGATCTCAGCCAATCGTTTCTTCAGAATCGAATTACATAAAGCGAGCGGTGAGCGTCGAAGAGATGCCAGGTACTTTTAATAAAAAATCAGTTAATAAAGTATTGGGCCTATTTAAACGTTACGAAAAAGATGCCAATCCAGAAAACCGCGTACGTAGTGTTCGTTCTACAAGCAATATAGAAAGAGATATTTGCAATTCATCTCCGATTTACCAAAATGCAGATGCAGTTCGTAAAATGAATGAAAACGTTGCAAAATCTAGCAGCAGTGCTGGTGTTAACAGAGATTCAAGTACTATAAAAACCTGCAAGGGGAGTGCAGTCTGTAATTGTCAGGATATGATGCCTTCACCTGCAAGCCCATTATGTCCTGACTGTTGTACAAAAACAGATGAAAATGGACGAAATTTACCATCAGCAGAAGGTAATCAGGAGAAACGAAAGGGTTTGATACTTGAATTGGTAAAACCCGATAAAAATCAGCAAATTAACACAACAATCAACAATGTCCGTTCATCAAAAATGTACCCATGTTTAAATGATAATGACATTTATTCCAACATTTCACCATACAGCAAGTCGATTAACAGTTCATCTGGTATTGGTTCTAGTATTTTAACTGCAGAAAAATCTTCCAATAACAACAATTCATCTATAATAAAGCAAAACAATAGCAGTAATAATAACAATCACTGTTCTTCACTACATACGTCACAAACCTCCGGATATCGAACATCTTCGACACACGAAGTAAATCAAAATAACAATTTATTGTCGCCATCTTTTGAGAATATTGGAAACTATTCATCCGATTCTCGCAGTTACCAAGAAGATTGCGCATCTACGTCAACCTTTCTTTCTCCGACAGAAGAAGCAGAATTATGTTTTGACACCTGGTCCGTATGTTCTGAAGATAATTATCGGGGCCAGAGGGCAACACCTTCACCTACTGTATCTCACCTTTCCAGAGCTTCGCAAGCATCATCTCCAACTAGACGTGGTGATAGTTCCGAAGCTGGTGAAAGTGTAGTTGATCGCATTAAACGTCGTAGTTTCTATTGCAGATTTAATGAGAAAAAGCCAAAACGTACGAGTAGTATCGTAGGCCCTAATGCTGTTCGGGAATATTATCGTGAACAAAGCTCAGCGTCAAAAACGCGATCATCCACTAAAATTGCTACAGCTAGTGGTGAACGCGAACATTCACCAGACATAACACAGGAATTTTTCCGACCGCTTAAATTAAGTCCGATCGGAACTGAACTAAAGCCACCAGTCTACAGATCATCATTTAGCAGCAGTCATGACTATTCCTCATCCAGTGGACGACCACGTAAAAGTCTGAATGATATTCGAACACCAACTTCACCGTCTTGCCTATCTGAGCGACGATATACATCTTTTGCCAATCCAGAAAATGAGTTACTTACAAACACTTCCAGTTTTTCTTCGCGTTTTAAAGGAAACACCTTTGATGAAGTCCCCAGGTCTGGCGTTGGTGCTTCAACCACTTACTACAACACCTATAATCCAAAGCGTCGTTTTTCATTCACCACAAATACAGGCATATCCTCAAGCGGAATTAGTTCAAACAACAGTCCTCAAGTAGATGGATATGCAACTATGGGAAGAAGGCCAATTCGTGCATATGATCATCGAACCATGTCTCTATTAGATCCACCCAACACGAATACATACCGACACGAAAACAATACATCGTCTTCTTTACGAGACTATACATCAAGCTTATCAAGGTGATTTTATTTTAATAAATCTTCTGTAGAATTAAATCTTAACACTTTCTCTCCAGGTCAAACTCCCGTTATCGTAAATCATCAACACCACGCAGTCCTACCAATATTTGATGCACAACACCACAAAATGGATTTTGTATATTCTGCTACTATGCCCAAGAAAAGCGACGCATGTATCCCGGCTCATCATCGACTTCATCAAAAAGTAGTGTAGGTAAAAAACGTAACCAAGCTTTATGCTCAAATGAAATCAGACAACGTACTCGTAGATTTTAAGATTTTCCATTTAAGAAATAATACTTTCATAACAATACTAAAGAAATTTACAGACATAAGTCTATACTATATATAGAATAGGTATATGTATACATATCTAGTCAGTTGACTAGTATTTGAGCATACTTACTACAAATAATTAGTATAATTTTGTTATTGTTCTATATAGTAAACACAATCTATTAAACTGACAAGATATATTACATTTGTGGCTACACAATTTAGCCGCAAAAAATATTATCGATCTAGAATAGTTAAAACTTATTTGATATTTATTAAGAACCGAAAATTTGTTTTTATTTAACCATTGAAATACACGATAAAGGTAACAGTATAATCTTACAAACATCCATAAAAACATAAACATACTGAATAAGCATACATACATACATACATACATACATTTGTAGTACATAGTAAAAGTGGCGTACAATTATATAAATTTATTATTTAGTGAATAAAAACATAATTATGTATTATAAAGCAATATTTCAAAATTAACTTATTAATAAATTGTCTCAAATTTAAATTCATTTAATTAGAAATACATACATCTCGATAAAAAAAATTAGGAATCTACTTATATTAAAATTAAAATATTTTTTCCATTTAACAAACATATGTTTTTAGGCGTATTCGATATATGCAGAATTAACTCAAGTGTCCTTTGACGATATCCCAATTTGAAAACAATAATATACTTCTAATAACGTCGAAATTTTTATACCCTACACCACTATAGTGGGGAGGGTATTATACGTTTGTGCTGATGTTTGTAACATACAAAAATATTGGTCCAATACCCACCTTAAAGTATACCGATCGATTCAGAATCATTTTTTGAGTCGATTAAGACATGTCCGTCCGTCCGTCCGTCTGTCCGGCTGGCTGTCCATGTAAACCTTGTGCGCAAGGTACAGGCCGCAATTTTCAAGATAATTTGATGAAATTTGGACCAAGCATGTTTTTTGGCACAAGGTCGAAGCCTATTGAAAATGGTTTGAATCGGTCCATTATTTCACCTAGCCCCCATACAACCGTACCTCCCGATTTGAACTTTTTATGTTATAATTACGTCAAATATTCTGCTATCTCTCTAAAAATTGGCACAAATAAGTTTTATATAAGTGTAAATGATACTGCAGATTTTCGTAAGGATCGGCGTATATTTGACCCTAGCCCCCATACAAACCCCCCTTCAAAAAATGACTTAAACGTCTAAAATTGACTTGTAACCATTTGTATCGCAATGAAACTCAACAAAACTAACTGTTATTTAGAAATATATCCTTTTCCCAAATTAACCGAGGATCGGCCCATATTTGACCTATATAAAGCCTCATTTAGAAATTTTAGTTTTTTATCAATAAATGGCTTAAATATTTTGGAATTATGGTAATATTCAACAGTTTCTTTACAAAAAATAAAAATTTTATAAAAGTAAAAATTGTAAAAATATACTCATGGTGTAGGGTATCATATGGTCGGCCATGCCCGACTATACTTTCCTACTTGTTTTAAAACACCATTTTTAGTTATTTGTTTCCTTTTAATTAATTTTATTTACCATATTTGTTAGTTAAACGGAGTACAAATAATTTTTTTGCTGTTATAGATACGTACAAGGTACTCAATGTAAAATATTGATAGTTCGCTAAATACGATTTTCAAAGAAATAAATCGGATAACTATTGTATTAAAACCAGAGTCCGAACACCGCATGCGTGATCGAGTTAAATTTATCGTAATTTTCCTCTTTGAGATGAAGGCTTTCGATATCGAAATGTGTTTCGATGCATAAGCTTATTTCACCGGTAATTCGGTACAAGAAAAGAAAAAAACTCCTTCATTTTGAAAACGTCGAAGTAGACAATAAAATAATTATGAAGAAATTTTTTAATTTATTTCTAAATCACGTACAAGTCTTGTTGAACTTTAAAAAGTAGATTTTATTATTTTATTCGTATTTATTATTTTTTCAGAAAAACGCAAATTGATTAAAAAATAAAAATGAAGAGCCCGTTCCTTTAAATTCGAAAGAACGTATTCTTTCGTATTTTCTATCGAAAGCATCAAATAAACGTAAATTTTCCTATAATTTGACGTCTTTATTTTAATAAATTATATTAAATTTAACTTTAAAAAATTAAATGTAAGTATAAAGCACATTTACTGCAGGACCTTCACAGGATATACTAAATATATAACATATTTACATATACATATGTATGTATGAATTAATGTTTCATTTTAGAAATTAAAAAATTGAACCGATCATTTCGAAAAGGACACGATTCACAAAATTGTTTTTATAACATAAAAACTTTTAATTCAAAATAAAAATTAAACTTTATTTTTTTAATAAAAATAAATATTACAAAAATTACTTTTGTTTTTGATTATCACGTTCTATGTTTAAATTTTATCGAATAATAGCATTTCTTTTATACCTCCTAAAAAGTTTGAATAGAAGAACTTATGCTCTTTTCGAAATGTCTGTTTTATATTATTATTACAACGAGAATTGAAGCGGATAATTGTGGTATTGAGTTTAAAGTTCATTTTTTTTTCTTTTAAGAGCAAAAAGGCAATATATTTTAAATTAAAGTAAAAAATATTAAGTATTTTTACCAATTGTTTAACATTTTAAAATATTTATGAGATCAAATGCATTTTAATGTAAAACAAAAAATTAAATAAGTAATGTGTACCTACTTAAAAAAAAATAAAAAAAACGTATATAAGACAAGAAAAAGATAATGCGAATTTTTAAATTATTTTTTATTAAAATGTGGTAAGTATTATATTTATACTCTAAAAAAAACATTTTTTTAATTCTTTCGTATTTTAAGGCATGATAGATTAGAAAGTTGCCCGTGATCGTTTTATGATCGAGTAAAATTTTTCATAAATATCCCTATCAAACACGAAATCTATCACATTGAAATTTATTTTCAATAGAATTTCATTTGATCTAGAATGTGGTAATTAAGCTCCCAATAATTAATATAACTGTCAACATTAAAAACCATTATACTTAAATCTATTACCAAATTGTACTTTATCGATTTAATTTTTTTTATTTGTGTAAAGTGTAATAATGTAATAAATCATTACAGTAAAGTGAAATAATTGATTGGGAAATAGGAAATAAGGAAAAAGAAATTACTTAATATGTATTGTATTAAAAGAAAAGTTATATAAACTCTTCATTTTTTTACCCAAATATTGTTCAATAGTTTCACTGTATGTTTTATACAAAAGACAGCTTAAACGAGTCTAACACAGAAAACTGGTTAACCAAAAATCCAAAATTTAAAAGAATTATCCATTATTTTAGTTTGTGTTCAGAACAATGTAGTTGTCACCTTTGGGACCTTTGGGACGGGTTTTTCGATTTCCAGTTAGTTATAATTTCATATGCATAGATATTTTTTCATTAAATGAAACAAACTGCTAATAAAAATATAAACAATTTTTATTTTTAGGTAAAAATTTAATTTTTTTTAAATTAAAGTAAAATATTATTTTCATATACATATGTACATATATAAACATAAAAAGTTACAAATACAATTTAAGTTTTATATATTCAACTGTCTTTTGTTTGCAATTTATATGTGGGTAAGAAAGGCACATAATAAGTCCACTTCCATCTGTAAAAAAATACGTTACTATTAGTCACAAATTTATAATTAATTTGCAAATTCAAGATTTCCCTAATCGGAATTTAATTAAAGAAAATTATTATAATACACACCTTTTTAAAGTTTCCATACCATAGGGGAAATCATAATCTGTAGCAGTACCATCGTTAATGTTGTCATCACCAAGGGGCATTTCTTTAGCCCAATTAATAAGTCCACGTTCATCTGGTGTTCCTACATAAATGATTAAATATTATAAATAACCTAAATTTTCTTATATGTAAATAGGAACATTAAATATGTATGTAGGGACTTTAAGTGGACTCATACAAATTAATGAACATAGTGTTCTGTTATTGTATGGATCTAATCATTTAACTAAATTAGTATATTTTTAGAAGAGTAATGAAAACACCATATTCCTAGGAGCATGTGTAATGTTTTTACATACATACCCAGCAAAAAAAATTTTGAAGTTGTTCAAGAAGAAAGGATATGTTTATGATTCCTTTGGTACGTATTCTTGTTAATGCATTTTAAATACATGTGAAAATTCTTATAAATTTGTCATAAGTGAAGTCATGAAAAATTGCACATAATTCACTTTTGTAAAATTCTGTTATAAAAATTGTGAAATTCACTAAAATTTGATATTCTCTTAGGATTCAAAATAAATAAATATTAAAAATACAATTAATTTTATTAGAGTTTTGTATTTAATATTTGTTAAAATTAGTAATATTAAGACCATTTTAACATCTTGATTAATAAGAGAAGTTGGGTGAATGCTTAACGGATTTTAATGAATTTTAAAATAAATATAGTGCACCAATGAAAATTTGCATCAGAATCATCGAATGTTCACTGGTTATAAGCACTCATTTTAATGGCGTGCCACTATTCCAAATACGAACCCATGCTCGCCAATGACACGCTAATGTTAAAATCATGCATGTTTCCCCTAAATATGAACCAGTTCATTATCAGTTGAACCCATGCATATACTACTTTTTTGCACGTCTTTTTTTGCTGGGTATATACATTAAGATAGCCACGTTACATTGGTATTAAGGTAATTAAATATTGTTTCCACCGAAACATACATATGATGTATCTCCTCTCATCGGGTATAATTCTTTTATGCAAATTTTAATTAAAATCCGCATACAAATACAATATTTAAAAATATTTTCCTCTTTTTTATGTCTAAAATGGCAAAATTATAATCAACTTAAAACTAGTAGTAGAAAATTTACCTGGTATTATGTTATCCAATATGCAGCCTAATAGACCACCCACTAAAATAGTGGTACCCAATAGAACAGTCAGTGTTGAATCAATGGTATCATTTCCAGTTTTAATAGCATCTGGGTGTTGCTGTATCCATTTACATAATACCATGGGAAAGAATATTGATAGACCCAGTATGTAAAGATTTCGGGCTGATCTTAAATCTACGTACTGTAATGTTGAGAGGCCGAATGCAACAATCATACCAAACATAACACAAAATATTCCGCCAACTACAGAGTCTGGAATTAAAATAAAAACAGCTCCAAACTTTCCTATAACTCCTTGCAAAACCATTATGAATGCTGCCCACTGAATAACACGACGAGATCCGATCTAGATTACAAGAATAATTTAGAAAGAAGAAGGGATATGTTCATGATTCCTTTGGTACGTATTCTTGTTAATGCATTTTAAATACATGCCAAAATTCTTATAAATTTGTCATAAGTGAAGTCATGAAAAATTGCACACAATTCACTTTTGTAAAATTCTGTTATAAAAATTGTGAAATTCACTAAAATTTGATATTCTCATAGGATTCAAAATAAATAAATATTAAAAATACAGTTAATTTTATTAGAGTTTTGTATTTAATATTTGTTAAAATTAGTAATATTAAGACCATTTTAACATCTTGATTAATAAGAGAAGTTGGGTGAATGCTTAACGGATTTTAATGAATTTTAAAATAAATATTGTGCACCAATGAAAATTTTCATCAGAATCATCGAATGTTCACTGGTTATAAGCACTCATTTTAAGGACGTGCCACTATTCCAAATACGAACCCATACTCGCCAATGACACGCTAATGTTAAAATCATGCATGTTTCCCCTAAATATGAACCAGTTCATTATCAGTTGAACCCATGCATATACTACTTTTTTTGCACGTCTTTTTTTGCTGGGTAACTTAACGACTTGAAAAAAACCACAATGGTTTTTATACTTTTATATTCCAAGAAAATTTTAGATATGATCAAAATTATCTAGTTTTAATTACCAGAAAGTTTTTAAAATATTAAACATTTGTCTATTATCATTTAAAATTGGATTAAAAGTAATAAAGGATACGTGGTACATATTCTATATAGTTACATACAGAAAAAATATCGATAAGAAATCTGTTCCCATAATAAATATTTAGTACAGGATTTTATTTTTAAACTATTCTATGTGAATTTAGTCATCGTTGGCGCCCACAACTAAATTCGATTACCACAACGAATCTTTTTTATCTAGATATATATTATATGTGCTATTGTTGATAACGTACCTTTGTTACCCCAATGGCGCCAACGTTTTCACCAAATGTGTTTGTACCATTGCCAGCACCCCAAAGACCAGCCAAAACTGTACCTAAACCCTCAGTTCCGATACCACGATTAATAGCATGTAATGGTGGGGATTGGGCTTCTATTTATTATTATAACAACAATTTATTAAAGAAATATAGTTCAAATATAATCGTATTTTTCATCTTACCTGCCATTTGAGATACTGTTGGATAATAACTCAATGATTCTACAGTACATGCCAACACCCCCGCAAGCATTCCTAAAACGCCCGATAAAGTGACAGATGGTAAACCAAATTGTCCTGGATATGGAACATAGAACCATTTTGCATTGATTAGTACATTGATGCGTACATCAGTCCGAGATGGATGTCCTTCCTCAAATACATTAGTTAGTGTAAGTATTCCGCATAGACCCCACATAATAATTATTGTTAAAAGCACCTGAATTGGAATATACAGGAATATACAAATCATAATAACAACAAAGCCAAATACGAAAACAATTTTACCGGAAACAAACGGAACAGCAGAAATGGTCGAAATTCAACACCGTGTCCTTTTCGATAAACTGGCATAGGTATGGCAACATTTGACATTATTTGGGAAAATAGAGTCAACATAGATGTAGTCCTAGTAAAAAATATTCCTGTTTAATCCATACAAATACAGGATTTTAATCGCAAAGCTTACCCTACCGCTATACCCCAATGCTTAGAGGCTGTTTCTGCAGCATGTTCAAATAATGTGAGACCAACTAATGATACTGTTGGCACTATTGTCAGAGGGGTTACAAATCGAAGAATTTTGCCCACTAAGCCAGTATAACCCAAAATGACTTGGACCATAGCTGAAACTGCAATTGCACCTGATAACTCACGCATGCGTATCTGCCATAATTCTTGACGACTATCTTCATTCATAACTTCGATTTCCTCCGCAGGTGGGCATTTCCACTGCGGCAACGCCAATATAGCCAAAGTTGGAACTAAAAACGATATCGTACCACCCTGAACTATAGGTAATCGCACTCCCCAAGTTGCTTGCACATAAGTCACTATGCCAGTTACGAAAATCATGGTCGAAATTATAATTCCACGATTTGGATCCTCGTCTGACATACACAGTGCTGGCGTTAAAATAAATGGAATTGAAACGATTGCACCAATCATGGTCAAATAGTGTTGAAAGGCTAGAAATATGCTCAAATACCATGGAGGATTATCATTTATTCCGTACAAGAGTTTCGAAGCTTTCTTGCCATCGGAATCTTTATCATACTGAGAATCATTTGTTTTTGTTTCATTTTCTGAGACCTGAAAATGTTTAAATGTGTATTTAATTATTTATTTGGTTTAAATCGGTCTTATTTAGTTTATTAGTATCTAACAGAAACTCGTGCCAGAAATCGATCAAATCAAATTGGCTAAATAATGAGGCCTTTTTAATTTCTTTAAAAATGTATCATTGCCACTTCGATCAAATCTTATTTTCAAGACGTTACCAACTTTCTTAAAATTATCTGATTTAAAATAGTTAAAACCAAATTGGTGTGTGAGATATGTAAGTATTATTTTTTATGAAGATTATTGTTGTACCTACTCCATCTCCTAGTTATGCGTTTTTCAAATGGTAAGTCAGTAAAGTGTTTTCACGTTTGACAATACTGTACAAACGTGATCGGCAACTGGCTTTGATATTTTATAAATAAAACTACTATCTTGGGAGATACATTTATTTATACATTAGATATACTATATACTATATAAGCCACTTGCATACTAACATATTTTAAAAACTTAGTAAATCTACTTAATATTGATTTATTACTTAATTAAAATTTTTGCATTTAATTATTAGGGAATTGGTGTTTTTATTGAATTACTGCGATTTGAAAAATTGTAGTTTAATTTAGCACGAACAGCTGTCATCAGCTAACACTTGTATATTTATATGCATTCTACAACTTGAGGGGCATTTCATTGCAAAATACAAATAGGAATTTCAACGAAAACATATTTTTAGTTTTCACTGTAAAAAACATAGTCCTTACTGTGAAATACTTCTCGACTTTCCTTTTTATACCCCACCCCATTATTTCGTCTAGCCCCCATACAACTGTACTCCGAAATAGGGCTCTTGAGCTCATTATGTTAAATTTTCTAGTATCTCCATGAAAATTCACAAAACTTAGTTTTATATAAGTCTGAATTATACTGCCCATTTTTTGTAATGATCGAGCAATTTTTAACCCAAACCAAATACAAAGTTCCCTTCAGAAAATGACTTGTGGGTCAAAATTCATTTATAAACACTAATATCACAATGAAATTCTGAAATGCAATGGTGTTAGAAAAATGTATAAGGATATGTTAATTTTAAAAAATCTCTTTTTTTGTCAACAAATTGTTGAAATGTTTCAGAATAATCTTTTTTATGTATACGGGACAGCGGTGTTCCAAGATTTAGTTTTAGTTTTTCTTGATGTAGAGCGTAATTTTAAGTTTACAAAAACAGGTTTTTACTGGTGTAGGGTATTATATGCTCGGAAATGTTCGACTAAAAATGTTTAATTGTTTTAAATTGTAATTAATAACATATAATCACAGAAGTGCGTTTCAAATGGACATTTTAAAATTTGTATATTAACCTAAACATTGTGGTGTAATAAATTATTACACTACTCCTCTGTAGATTTTCTATATTATTAATAAGATACATATGTATGTTACTTAATGACAGCTCTAGAAATATAAGAATTCATTATTCCATTGGCATTAGACTTAATAAAACAATTGTCAATAAAATATTTTTTTACATATATTTTATTATAATTAATATTTCACGTGATATATTAAAATGTGTAGTTAGTTAAATTACAAACATCAGTTCAATTTCCAATTATTTATTAAAATATTTTTTTTTTGTATTTTCAAATTAGAAATGTATTTATGTACTACTGTAAATCGCCATATACCAACTTTGCAGTATCAGTATGTCCGATAAATAAAGTTTTCAATCAAACTACATATTTATATTAAAAAAAAGTACACAAAAGAACACAATATTACTTTAGTTACGAGTAATGTAGTTATTTCATACATTACATTATAATGAGTGGTCGTTGTTAATAATTTTGAAAAGGATTTTTACACAATTGTCGAGAACTATGACTTAATCAGCAAAAATAATTGATGCGATTAAAGTAAATATTTTTCTACAAATGAAAACCCAATTGAAATTGAGGAAATAGATGTAGAAGTACAACTATCACATTCGATCACATTCTAGCAAAAAGTTACATGACGGGAATGTGGTTTAATTAGTGCATGTTAGGTGAAACATGCATTTGGAAGGCATTTAGAATGAGTTATTCTAGCACTGTTATAAAAGAAGTCATGAAACATACATTTTTGCTCCAATACTACTTGCCTATTTACCACGTAAGTAAAGATTTTGCTGAACACTTCTAACAATAACTTTATTCTAAATAAATCTTTTAAAAAGTCCAATAATGGAAAAAAATTATCACAAATATAACAATCTCTTAAACTATTTTTTATCTACAAACTGATCAGTCAGGCTTGACCGACAACAACATTTCTTTACATAGGTTTTATTTCAACACGTTTTTGCATCTTTTATTAAATTATTGAATTATTAATAATGACTTAAGATGACGATATTAGTTTTTCTCCACAATTATAAGTATTTATTCTCATTGAATTTGATAATAATACGTTTAGGGTGTAGTAAAACCAAAATATAAGATTAGATAAAATTCGTATCGATATTGTTCGTATATTAAGATACCTATTTTACAGTTTACTAACAAAAACTATAAGTTATTTTGAGTTTGTATCAACTAATAATTATAATTATTATTACTTTGTTAAAATTTAATAAATCTTAATTAATGTAAATTTATGTCAAAATGTTTACATTACATTAAATATAGATAATATTGTAGCAAGTAGTTAATATTAATATTTATTAATCATTTCTAATAATAACCAGGCGGATCTGGGGGTTGGACCCAAATTTGAATTAAAATATAGAATTTATTATATAAGTAAAAGACCAAAATTTCAATGTTTTACAAATGATATGACAACCGTTTTTTTAAGCAGAAAATTTTAAAAATTAAAAGAAAATTTTAAAAAAATATCGGAAATTTACTTTTCAACCTTAAATTCCTGTTTTATATACAATCAAGCTGTATGATCATGTTCTTAAATCGATATTTCCGCATTTTGCAATTCTGTTTTACATAACTTTCTGATGATTTAAATTTATGATATATACAAATTTAATAAAATCCTACATTTTCTTTTAACTTTTTCATTGGCCGAAATTTTACCGAACTCAACCTGAAGTTTGATTGGACATAAATTCTTTCAGCATAGAAAACAAAAGAATTAAATGACATTTATCGAAGGCCTTTATGCAGAAGACATTTTTATGAAAATTTAATTTATAAACCTTTGATAAAAGTTTATGAACAAGAACCCAAATGTATAACTTGATATGATATGAAAATTCAGACGGCTGATTAAGTTTCAGCGCAGCATAATTCTTTAGAAAAGTATATCTAAGACTCCGTTTTTTAATTTTTTTTTTATATTTTGTTGGCCTGTGTAATAGTAAGAAAGGTTTCATTGCGCTAAACATGAAATTAACAGTTGCTTGTTTTTGTATTTTTTTTATATATTTTTCTTAATTTCTAATTATAAAAAAATTATCGCTAATAATATACAATGTGTATGTAGTGAATATTTAATTAAAAAAAAACTAATAAAACGTAGTTTAGGTATTGATATGTTAATTTAGTATTATATGGCAATTAATTCAATATATTCACACATACATATTTTTAGGTATTTATGTAGACATTGGAATAATATTTTTACAAAACTATATTTAAAAAAAAAATTTAGTTTCAAATCCTTTTTTTTTGAGTTAGGTCATTTGATACGAAATTGCTCACAGCAAAAAAAAACTTAGAAAATCATTTTTCGCAATTTCATTTTTTTCAAAAAAAAAAAAAAAAATAATAATAATAATAATAATAATAATTTGGGAACGAACCGATATTATAATAATTAAATTTTTTTTTTATTAAAAATAATTGTTAAAAATATTAAATTAATATTTAAAACAAATTTCGTAATAATGGTTTTACATAAACAATTACAGTCTATAATAAATCGAATGTAATATTATTCTAATAAATAAGAGAAAAATAAAAAAACAATTAGCAAAAGAATTTGGAATTTTTTTTTTATAAATTTTAGTTTAATTACAAATATGGGGTTTTACAAAAATGAAGAAAATTAGTTGAATAAATAAAAAAAAAAATAATGTGTGTTTTTTCAATATAATTTTTTCTTAATACAAGTAATCCGGACAATTAATTGACTTTGAAGAGTAAGTAAATAAAAATTCACACTTAATTACTAATGTATATTTTTCGAGGGTTGGTCCATTAAGGATCAAGAAATTTGTTAGTTGAATGCTATACTTTCATATGAAACTTTCTCCTCTTATACACATACATAAATATATGTAAAAGTAAAAAAATCTTTGTGGGTTTTAAACATTATAGAATTAAAAACATTAAAAACATACATAGATATATATCGTCGCCTTAAACGCAAAAAGCCCCATCTAATATTTTTAAAATTTTACAAGAGAACCAATAAACTATTTAAATTGAAAAGTTTGTTTCTATCAACGCGATTTATCTGTGGTAAATAAACATATTGTTTAATAGTGAAACCTACCAATTGTTATGATAGTTGACAATGGCGTATGAACAAATGGATAAATTTGACTTTTTACCTTTAATATTTAAATGTTTTTGTAGAAAGGGCCTTTTGTTTTTTTACACATATTTTTGAAATTCACTTAATTCTGAATTGAAAATCACGTGCCAATAAAATTTATTTATCTGTTAATTTTTATCAGTCTTTGTTTTCAATTTCTTTTTGTCTTACATAGTTGTATGTATTATATGTATGTACATACATGCATATGTATATAGCATTTATTTTTTTTTTAATAATTGAACTTACAGATTGAGCTGCATCAGTAGCAGTAGTAACACTGACCAATTCCATGTTTTACCAATAGCACTATTTATTCTTTAGAACTATTACAAATTTTATTACAATTATTATTATATATAATTATGTATGTTTATTAATACGAATCCAATTATTATGCGATTTTATCGGTAACACTATTTATTTTAATTCATTTAAATTAACCGCGAATAACTGTGATCCCGTCGAATGTTATTGAGAAAATGAAAAAAGAAATACAAATTCCCAAAGATATACTTCTAGACATGATTGTAAAAGTTTTTTGTTGTTTGATGTTTCTTATATTTCTCTTATTCTACAAGTTGTATTAGTACTTAGTGTAAGGTTTGTGACTTTTGGTTGGTTGGCAATGTTATCATCGTATGAATTGGCGTTGGCATCGACATTGGGCGGCATCGCTATAACGTCATTAAATTAATAGATCAATAAAACAAAAAATCTCGATTCCTTTAAACAACAAAGTTTAAAAAATAAAAACATACCAAAATAATTACCAATCACCGCGATGATTATGTATTATATACAAAAGCATGAGTATATAACAACGATATTGCTATTTATATTAGGGTGGGTCAAAAATATCTTTTTCGCTCGGATCAACTTCTAATAATGATATTCACCCTTATTCTGAATTTCAATTCGAATCGAAATTTTTTCCCTTGTTCAATTTTGATATTCTGCATTTCGATTCGAGGCAACGTCACGGCATAATGCAGAATACACACAATGTTAAAGCATGGAAATGAAATGTAATTGCTTATTATTTTTCTTACGATTCCGTTTTATGTTGGATTTTTTTTTTTTTTTTTTTGATCGTTGCGCAACTCAAAATTGTAAAAGAAGTCATTTCACAATTCTGTTTTAAGTTCAAATTTTTAAAGTTTTCGATTTATTAAATGTTAGAATCCTTCGGAACGAACTTTTTTTGCATACAATCTGTTACAAATTGAATTAAAATAAATTTCAACCTCTTATAGATTTTCAAAGTCCCTATGAATGAAATTAAACATTTTTTCAAACATCCCCAATCGGATGTTAACATGAAACTACTTCATGTTATTCTAGCATTGTTGATCGGTAATGATACTAAATTGAACTACTTCGTCATCACTTGTACCTCTAAATTAAACTGCATCTTTGTCATGTAACTTTTTGCAAAAAAAAACAATTTTGACCTCAAATCTATGTTACATTTTACTAAAAAAAAATATTTAAACAGAAATGATAATTGATGGAAAACTCTATTTTATTTATCTTAATCATACCATCTTCGGTCAATTATTATAATTCACATTTTAGTTCTTGTTTTATATATTTGTATTTTTATTTTAAATTATGCATATTGTTGCAACATTATTTTTTTCCATACAAAAAATTAAATATAATTAAAAAAACGCGCACACAAAAAACCTAAGAGCAACAGTATGAATTAATACGTGTGTTTTGTATGAATCTGGTTCCTTAACATTGTTGAAGCACGAAAAAGAAGGCAGAAATTATAATATACAGGTCTATGTTTTATTTTAATCGTCGTAATGCATAGCATTTTCGGAACTATCAAAAAATAATTGCTCCATTAGTTCATCAACGGTGTTACATTTGTAGTCACTGACGTCCAATTCGTCGCCTTCCGTCGCTATTATATCGTCTGCATCTTCCTCGTCACCTTCGCCACCTTCATTATTGTTTGATAACGTTGGTTCATCGACGGTGACTATTTTAGCGTTGACAGTTGGCGGTATTGTCGCCTGTGGAAGAATAACTGGTGATCCATCGTTGTCATCTTCAATGGTGCAATTAATGAAGGGCTGATTAGTATTAATCTCTAGGGGTGCTAAATGCGTAGTATTTAAGGACTGCACATCTTTTTCTGTGTGAACATTGGTTTCCGAAGATATACTTCCGAATGCACCAGGCAATTGAGTCGATTCCGTTGCCACATTGCCATTGGATCCAGCTATTGTGGCTGTTGCAATTGTATTAACGGCAGTAGTCGTTTCAGAATTAGTTTTCGTTACTGAAATTGTGCCGCTGTTGTTATTTGTGTTGCTACTTTCATTCATTACCGGTAAGGTGACGTTAGGATTAAATGGAGCATCCAAATCACTTAATCCCTCTGGGACTTTAAGTTTGGCCAGTTCTTCGCGTAGGTGGCGATATTGACGTCTTAAAACCATTGAATTAAATGAAATTGTTCGACTGCTGCGTTCATTATACTGAGTCTTACAAAGCTCTTCAATCCAGTTTTCTATTTGGGCGCAAATTTCATTTCGTTTAAGCCAAAAATGTGTATGTATAACCTGAAATTAAAATAGTTTTAACTCTGTGCAATTATATCATTAAAATGTCATCCTAAATAGTACGTACATCTTTAAAACAAGGACTAGGATTACGTATTTGTTCCAACATAGCCCAACGCACACAGGCTTGATAGATATTGCTATTGTATTCACGTGACGAATGTGTCCCGCTCGGTGTACCCCGACTGCGCTCAAATCCTGGCTCATTAAAATATGGCTCAGGAACAAGAATCAGTGATTGTATTGAAACAAGCACTTGGAGAAAACTAGAAGTTTGAGCATTCCACTTTTCTTCTGGACGACCGTGCCATGTATTTAGAACGGATAAACAAACTTTGCCATCATTGTAAAGATTAGGGTTGAAGCGTACAGAATGACGGCCTGTTGTTTCAAGATTAATAAGCATTGGCAAATTTGGATAATCTGGTGGGAAGAAGACGTCAAATTCAAAGCATCCATTAGCGTATGGCGTGTCCGCAGGTCCCGTTATAAGCACCTACAATATGAAGAGTTTTTAAATAGTGGATGTATTTAAATCGAATACTTACTTTCATAACATCAAGACGATCTGTATCACAGCGAACGAAAACGGAACTGCTATAAGACAGAGGCAAACTTGTAGAAAGAGTCACCGCCTCTTGGGCCAATCGCTTGACTCGCGAAGGGTGATAACGATCTCCAGCCATTCGAACCATTTTCTCAAAATGGTGCGAAACAACGAAACGATATCCATTGTTTTCAGCTTCGACAATCATATCAAATGTATCAAATTGTAATTTTTTCATTACTTCTAAGTAGCGTTCCTCAATAGATTTACTCTGTGGTATTCGTTCAATGTCATTGTTAATACCCGCTTCATTAGTTAATGACAATTGATTTTGTAACTGCTGATCTGTCCTTTTTGTGGTTTTCTGAACTAAAACAGTCGTCTCTTGAATATCGGGTATAAGAAGTGCCAAACCCTCATCGTCTCCATCATCAAGATTAACAGTCACCTGTTGAGTTTGTCCTTTGATGTTCGATTTCTTATTTAATCTAAAAATCATAAATCAATGAGAACATTACTTTTTATTAAACTGCAATAAACATATAATTATAACTTACTTTAAGCGCTTTGCATACGTGTCAACACAAGTCCTCATATTCGATAATAGTTCCGCTATGGATGGTGAACTTTCGCCTGAATTCTGAGGCTGAAGCAATGAAACCAGTTCGTGCGAAAGTGATATTGCTCTCAATAGCTGAAGTATGGCACGATAAAGAGGAATGTGTCGGGTTATATCGAGTACGGAATCATTTCGCAAATAGGAACTGAGCGCTGGAATGAGACACGACTGTTTAAGCAGTGATGAAAACTCACTTGGGAGTTCGTCCGATAGATCAGCAATTTCATGATATGGCATTTCATCGTCAGTTGGAATATAATCACCCGGATTAATATAACTTGCAAGAACCTTTTCAATAAGTCAAAAAAGGGGTAATATTAAAAATTAAAAAATAAAAACAAATAAACAAACCTGCAGTAGAACTGTTACATGTTCTTCTTCGCTTTTTTGACGTAATAAAGCCTGTTCAACATTCCACGACTGTGTTGTCGATCCTGTACCAAATCCAGTGCCTTTTGCCCAATACATGTGACCTTTGTCGTCTGATGTGGGTAGAGAAGAATCCTCAATAATATTCAGTGAAGTTTTCGCTCCACTATTTGAGATCTACCATTTATATATTAATTTTGCTATAATTAAAAACACAATTTACCTAATAGATCGGTTATTTACCTCGTTTTGAGAATGGCTTAATGGGTATATAGGCGAATGATGCGTAAATATACTTAAACAATTCAAAACTAAATGCATTGCTCCAACTTCAATTACCATGCGCCTTAGGAGCATGCCGTCATCCGTGGTCAAGGGTGAACTATCTAACAGTTGTCGGAAAACTTCAAACGGCAATGTCGGCAATGAAGGCGCCAGTGACAGACTATAAATGTCATCTAAAAATAGAGAATAATTTTTTATCTCTGTATTTATGTTTATCACTTTTACAAACTAACTTCCTTCTCCATCTCCCGTTACTCCCAATACAAGTCGAAGAAGACACTGCGCTCTCAACTTGTCTCGTAAGAGAACATCTGAATAGGCGGGTAGACGTAAGAAGAGTCCAAATGCGGCAAGTGAATGTTGGGGCACTGAAGTTATAGTGGCTTGTTTGGCAGTTGGCTCAGACAAAGGATCCTCAAGGTCCTCGTAGATATCATCATTTGGTTCCAGTTTAACCCAATCATTCATTGGTGGACTTTTTTCCTTCTCTGGGGCCGTATTTTGGTGTTTACGTGAACTAATATCTGGATAAACGGTTGGCAAATACTGAGCTAATAAGGATAGGCCACCTCTAGTGGAGAAACGCTGCAAGGGTGATGGCAAAGGCTCTACAGACGACGTCTTTATATAAGAAGTCTCATCTAGAATGTCCAAATTGGCCCCCTTGCCAGTCACCTGTAGATATGGAATAGAAGATTAGTATTATTTTTATTATAAATATAAATATCATTTATTTATTGTTTGAATTTGTTTATACCAATTAAATAAAAAGTATTTCACTTAAAAATGTTGTGTTACAAACCATATCAAGAATGATGCATGGGTTGGATAAGGAATGTCCTTTCTTTTGTAGAGTGGCCAACAACTGCGAAATTGTAGTATCACCACTAATATATATATCAGGATAATCTCGAAGAAACAATTGTCCACCAGAATTCGCCACACTCGATGATGAATTCGGTTGTGTGAGGAAATCCTCAAATGTAACAAGCTCTATAAAATTGGATATATTTATAGCAAACATACATTTCAGTTTGATAAATTTGTAGTATTTACTTGAAAAATTGGATATTATATCTTTGTTATCCTTACTGGCGGCCGCAACTTGATTCTTAGCATCTTTAATGCGTTTATCTTTGGCTGTTACTCCAGCTGCCACACTCAAAAACTCCATGCCATTTTCCAATCCATTGAAATTAATTGAGATATCTTTGTAAGGATCATTCTGATTTTTATCTGCATCGTCATGTTTAAGCAAGTCACAATGTGTAGCGTTTGCTACATTACAACTGCCGTCGATTGGTCGGATTTCTGAATTCATCGGAGGTAAAAAATTAATGTAAGCTATTTTTAACAATAATAATGAATTTAAATGGTACAAAACAAGCACGGATTAAGAAAAAAACTATACATATAGTACAGGAATAGGTAAACGAAAATTGCCACATAACTTAAAGTCAATATAGTGTGAGCTAAGTAAGATATTGGAGATCAAAGCCTACAAAACCAATATTTCTCTTATTAAGAATCGTTCGTGTTTTGATAATATTACAGTTTCTATAGATAATTAAATTTTCTTAATTATCGTTAAAGACAATTTCCATAATATTAGAAGTTTTTTTGATATATATATTATAATGCATTATTTTTCCAATGCAATTTTATTTATTTCTTAATATTTGTAACGGCGATATAGAATATGACACAAATTTTCCTCCTTATAATAAATTGAGAGACATAATTAGTTTCAATTAGACCCGTTGTCATAGCATCACTCTCTGACCCATAGTGCAAAAACCGTATATTCAAAAATTTCACTGGTGATAGTTATGAATATAACTTAAAAAGAATTAGTGGACATAATCTACAAAACCTTTTTTAAAAATACATCGAATTATACAAAAAAAAAAGATCATTAGACATGAACCGGGTGAACGTTTAGTGATAAAAAATACTTTAACGAATTTTCGCGATTAAGTTTTGAAGTTTTAGAGAGAGAGAGTAGCATTCTTACATATGTGTTAGAATTACACCGCCTATTTTCATAGAATGCTTATCATAGTAGCTCTCTGCCTTACAAATCTGCTTCCAAGTAGGCACCATTTTTTGCTGGGAAATTTCGCATTGTCATTAAGTGTCTTCTTGTTTACAAATTTTCAACCTATTTGGAATACGAGACTTGTCTGATTATTTTAACAAAAAACATACACGAAATCATCAACAAATTAAGAAATAAGATTCTTTGAAGGCGTATGAATCACAATAATCTAGGTATTTGTAATATTTTATAATCAATCTTTTATATCCTCCACCACCACAATTGGACATAGCTCCCTCTATATGTAACGTTCACTATATATATGGGGGCAATACATCAACTATAATGCCTTAAAAGTGTCTATATTGGGTCCATTTTGAACTTTTTATTTCCTGTATGTAGTTTGCTTTGAATGCCGTTATATCAAATTGAATGTAAATCGATTCAATAGTTATCTGAATGACTTGAATCTGTTAGTAGTTTTTCAATGAAATAGTGAGAAACAATATTGTTTCCGTATTTTCTGCAAATAGTATTATAATATCAACAACTTACCCGATAGGCAATTCTGAATAATTTCTTGGCATTTCGTATTCGCGCTAACGGAGAAA
Organism: Lucilia cuprina; assembly: GCF_022045245.1. Lineage (NCBI taxonomy): Eukaryota > Metazoa > Arthropoda > Insecta > Diptera > Calliphoridae > Lucilia > Lucilia cuprina. The sequence continues at coordinate 1,272,470 of NC_060952.1, forward strand.
AGCAAATGATGATTGCTAATACGTTTTGCTGGATGATGATTGACCAATGACATTGAAACGCTGCTTGGTGAAGTAAAATTATTGGGTAATGTTGTGGATGGGATATTCGCAGTCATTGGTAAAAACGGTGTGAATGGATCTTTTTTCTGTAGTGGTTGTTTGCTGCGTACAGAAATCTGAATGCGCTCATTTTCTAGCAGCAATTGTAGAACAAGTTGGCGAGTAAATCCAGAAATGGTTTGTTTTGAACTGGTCTCCATTACATTAAGTCCTAGCGATACGGATGGTTCTCTTATGACTTCAATTAATAGCATTGTTAATATATTTTGATTATTGGGATGACAGGCGGTGACTCTCGCAAAGAAATTTATTGTAGCACGTTCTACACGTATAAATGCTTGTTGCGTTGGCTCTCTACTAATGATTGGCGTAGTCGGAACGAAATTTATAGGTCGGTGATTACAAAGAAGTTTTAACAACGGTTTCCAAAATATAGAGCCTTGTTGAGTACCCAACCAGTCACGCATATGTCCCTCCGAACAGCACTCAGAAAAGAAATCAAGTATTTTTGATACTAGATCAAATGTCATCAGTTGTGACTTATTAGATTCCATGTTACTATCTGTTTGTGTAACATCCATTTGATCCCCAGCTACTTTGTCTGCATCAGTCATACAAGAAGAGGATGTCGTAGCATTCGACGAAGTACGCTGTGTCGTAAATTGCATTTGGTCGTATTTAAATGTTTGGTGCACACTTTCTTCCGTGAGCAGAGAAGAACAATACTCGTATAAGGCATATGCTAATAGTTTGGGAAGACCAGAATCAACTAATAGAAAAACGGCATTTGGGGATTGACATGCCATAGCAATGGTTGCTAAATATGTAGGACGTCCAAATAATGTTGTCAAGTTATCTGCAGCCACATTCGCATACCAAACTCTTCCGCTAACCTCTTTATTGTCATCTGTCAAACCACATTCATCGTTTCTGTCTCCCGACATGTCTAAATCGAGGTCAGATTGTGCTAAGGTGACATTAAGCCTTGTCAACAGATGAGTGAAAAATTTGGGTTGAATATAGGAAAGTGAACATAGTAATGAATCGAATGCAATTTTCAATGGCTCTTCGTGCTCTAGCCTATCAATCCAATGCATGCAAGCATCAAACACATTTTGAGAAATGTGCTCAGCAAAATTAACGACATAATTCTCTGCATAAACATACCAAAGAATAGAGGCAATACACTTTACGAAACCGCTCTGAGGATTATTACACCGCCCACTGTTATTACTACTGTAGTTCATTTTTAATTTTTCAATCCATTCTAAAAGAACCAGAATTTTATCTACCACATATTCATCTTTGTTGGTACACAGTTCATACAACAAGTCGCAAATACTCTCATTCGAAAGTTTATATACTGAAAAGCCAAAATGAAATCAGTTATAAGCAAATAAATTTAAAAAAAAGTTTTCCATGTTATTAAAACTTACTTTGTGGAGTAGTTCCCCATAATAAAGTCCGTATTAGCGAAAGACAAAGTTCCCGACTATATGCTCCTAATTTTAGTAATACACATTCAAGATTTTGTACCGCTGCATTTGGGATCATAGGCATAATATTCATCAACGAGCAACAAGCATCTAAAAATCCGGGATAAGCAGCGGATGCTCCAATAACATCAGCCGCCAATTTAGATTCACTAGGCACCATAGATGCTGCACTATAGCACCGTGATAAAATACGTACCCATCCTACACTTGTCTTTGCAAATGAATCGTCATCAATGGCATGATCAAAAGCCAATGCTGAACTATTACAATTTGAACTCGTGGCAATGCTCGAGTTATTTGTTTGCGACGCAAATATGGTATTGCCTAAGACTGCAATTTGTGTTAATCCAATACTGGAACTATCTTTGGGCCTTTAATCAAAAACAACATTTATCGACAATCAGTTAAAAAAAGGAATTGATTAACCAATTTTTTTTTATGTACGTTTTATGTAAATATATAGAGATTATTTAATCATACCTATATAGTCTCAGGACAATACTAGTAGCTATCTCTGGTTTAGATAACTTTAAGCGAATACAAGTCATTCCAGTTGTTGTCAAAGGAGGCCCGACAGGGACCGGCCCTAAGCCAAAATCTCTTGAAATTTCTAATGCTACAGCAGAAGGACATGAAGCCAGTGTAGGAGCATGAGGTTGAAGTTGTACCTCACGTAACAAAATAGCCGTGGGTAAAGTTATTGTGAGATCTGCATGTGATTCATTGGGATAAAACATGTAGCTCCAAGCTGGTGTACGTGGTCGTCGATGTGATGCCACGGGATTCATAATAAGAATATCTGCCGATTGAGCAGTATCATTTTCGGCCGAAATTGTGCAGAATGGGGCAAAATTGATTAAACCATCTTGCAAGAACCGATGATTTTGACTTGAACTCGATGATTTCTTTCCATTTCCATTCGAACACGCTTGCGTAACCAACTTAACTTTCGTATTTCTTGTCATATGCTGCATTATCATTGAAATCTATAAAACATAAAGGGTTCAAATTATACATTAAAATAAAACGTAATATGTGAATTACTTACCAAACCGGGCTGAACATTTATTAGAATTTTGTTTAGTCTCACTAAATTTTTACATATAATTTCAATGCCTCCCAACTGCGTAAATATTTGTACAGCTGATGAAACTTCAAGGACTTTAGATATGTACCACAACAATGGTTCAGACAAATGCAAACGTGGTAGTGATATACGCTGAGATGTACCTTAAAAGACAAACACAAATTTAAATAATGTGACTTTTGTAAACTATGGGATTTGATTCTCGTAGACAAATACATTATACATATGACAAATCTTTAATTTGTATGTAATTCAATCTAAAATTTAGTTTTAGTTTAGTATATTTAAGGAAGTATTATAAATACATACACGCTTCCAAATATTGGCATATGGGAGCTACAATTAAACGGGAATTTGACGCTTTTTCACACAAAGTTATAAGCATGTTAAAAACTGCATCAGCCGTAGTTTGTGGTTCGTCCAGCAAAAATGTTGAATCTGCTGGCTTAACACTGTATAGAGCAGATGACACCATTAGGGTAAATGATGTACTTGAACAATGAGATAAAGAACCTAATAAACGCTTCATAGTTGGAAAATGACGCAGAACTGAAAAAGTAAAAATAACTATTTTAAATTCAAATCGCAAAATTTTTATATTAAATAGAATACCTGTATCAGCTATACATGGCGTCTTAACACGATGGCCGTCAATATTTAATTGTTCAGCTTTAGTTTCGTCAGTTTGGCAAATGTTCGTAAGTTCTTCCTCTTCAGGAATGGCGACATCCTAAAATTTTAATATTTAGCACGCAATTAACTATTTAATTACATATGTATGTACATTAGGATGTCCAGTGAATCACTTTTTAAAGGAATACCTCTCAAAAGATGCGTTTTAATGTACTGAACACCAAATTAAAAAAAAAAACAATTTTTTTGATCTCCGTACAATATGTTCAAATAAATTCTCTGCAATCTCTTCGAAATGGGTCTTAAAAGTTACGAATTATTTTTCTCGTAATGAACTCAAAATTGTGAAATTTTTAGGACCCAAAATCGAAAAGACTTTTCCTCGAATCTCTAATGTTCATACTTCTGCTTAAAAATAGTAAATTTATTTATAAATTTATTAAAAATTGTTCTTACTGTTAGTTGTCGTGGCAGTTCTGTTTGTATCAAAGATGAGCAAAGTTTAAGTAGGCTTATAATAAGAGAATTATCAGATATCGGACAATTTTGCTTAGTGTGGTCGGATCCTAAAACATTGGCAAACAAACTACTAAATGAATTACTGGCATTGTTGGTATCGGATGTTCGTTGACACTGGATTTTATCGCCATTAGAAATATTGTTAAAGACCAAAAATGCTATAAAGATTGAGATGTAGACTTAGTAATTTTTACTTTAAATTTATTATAAATTAATACTCACAAACACACTCTATAATATTCAATGAAATATTTAGATCCGCCTTATCATTAGGCATTATTAATAAGTCACGCACTAATTGGCTTTGTGCATCTATTGGACCTAATTGATTGCTTATTGCTCCACCAGGTTGAACTAGTTGGAGAATCACATGTAAAAGTGTATCTTTAAGTTTTCGTTTGCAGGATATGACACCATCAGCAGACTCGCCTTTTCGATGTAGCCAATGTAAAAGTTCATGCAAATGTTTACATATTGTAGGTCCAGCCTAGACAAATCGAAATCAACAAATATTTTAATAATAAACAATCATAATGTATATATATAATTTTAAGCATTAAATAATTACACATCGATTAGTGATAATAACTGAGCTCATGCCATAGCCGGAGAAAAATCTTAGCAACATTTTCTCAAAGTTCTCATCGTTAATAATGACTTCATTTATACGAGTACGATCTTCCTCCTCCTGACAAAATGTTTGAGAGTTGCACGCTAACAGGAGACACTGGAAACCCAAGCACCATGTACGGAGTTTTACATCATTGTACCAAGCCAAAGCTAATAAAAGTCCTTGAATAGCATTTGCGCCAAATGGTATTTTTGGGACTTCGCTGTTTGAGATACCAGAATTGTATGACTTATCAGCAAGCTCACTATTTAGAGTTAACCACATCTGCAAAACTTGTTCCAGATGCACCCAAGTTTCCTGAAAATAAATTAAAATTACGCACGGCATGTTACATTATGTAAATCGTAATCATACTTCTAAATGCAAGTCAGCAAGTATGCAATCAAAGACGCTTTTAAACATGTTGTACGTATTTACGCCACAATTGTATTCTGGACCAGACCAAATATCAGTAACATAGTCGGGCCAAACGGCAACTTCTGGCGAGGCAGTTTTGAATTCACTCGCTGCTATTTGAGGCAATGATGAGTACATATCCAGAGATGAGACCATAGTAATGCGTCGTAAGTCCGTTTCAACATTTAAATCAAGGCCGATATCTAAGCGTGAGTCCATTGCACTTGATATCGATTTACAAAAGTAGTTAACGGTATTTTTATTCATGTTATTGTTATCTTTCTTTGGCACTGCTTTGTTTCGCTCAATAATATCAATGTCGTTTAAAATCTCGTCGAACTCAGTATCTTCACATTCAATTAGTGACGGTAAATATGGGTATTTCACTCCTACAATCACATGGCAATGAAATTTGATGAAGAATTGTATTATATATACATATATATGGTTCAAAAAGCAGTATTTTGCTTGTATAGATTAACATTTCATTATAATACATACATGCAAAACTTAATTTTAGTAAATTTTTTATTTCAAACCATACTAAATAATGTGTAGTACTCACCATCCGAATATTGCATATCGTTGCTTGATGTTTGTGTAGACCCAGATTGTGGCATGTACAACGCTAGAATTTTAAATGTAAATATTTAGTGATGAATGATCTGTATGTATGTATGTATGTATGTATGTATGTATGTATGTATGTACGTATGTATGTATATGTTATTAGAAATAATTTTGAATATTACCCAGCAAAAAATAGTTGATGTCATATTTACAAACTACATCTTAATAAAAAATGCGATTATATATTATTCACTTTTATAAATCAAATATTTCCTTACAAATGAAACCCCAGTTAAAAGTGAGAAAAGAGATGTAGAAAAGTCATTACAAATAACATTTTCGAAGTACATCAAACTTTGGTGAAAAACCAATAATTGATGTCATACTTTACAAACGACATCTTAATCACATTTAAAAATGCGATTATATATTTTTCGCTTTTATAAACCAAATATTTCCTTACAAATGAAAACCTAGTTAAATGTGAGGAAAGGGATGTAGAAAAGTCACTACAAATAACATATTCGAAGTACATCAAACTTTGGTGAAAAACCAATGAAATTAACCTAAGCATGTCATTGAACGAATTCGGTTTACTTTTGACATTTAAATATCGGATTTTTATTGCATCTATGAATAAGATTAGATGTAGTTTATAGTTGTCAAAAATGAACAACACGCTAATGTAAAATTCATAGGTTTTTCACCAACATTGGAAGTACTTCAAGTATGTCATTTGTGGTGAAAATTCTACTTCTTTTATCTCACTTTTTTGCTGTGATACAAAACAAATAGCTTGATCCAATTAAACATCGTTTTCAAATCAGGCATGTTTCACCTAAATCAAACCACTTCGTCATCACTTGCACACCTGATTAAACAATATCCCTGTCATGTAACTCTTTGCTGAGTAATAAATAATTTACAACTTACATGTATATGCTGCAAATAAATCTTTTGTTTCCTGAATACTGTCCAATGGACGTATACCATCATTTGTGGGAGTAGCATCGTTATCTTTAAAATGCCTATCTGCATCCAACAAGTCCTTTATAAATAGCACATATAAAACTAAAATAAGAAAAATGTTTCCAAATACAGCGAACTAGAAAAGAACCAACCTGTAATAAGCAAGTAATAGCATGAACAGCCCATGGTTGCTGTTGATCATTCCACACAGCCATACGAATCAGGTGTTCTAATTGATTTACAGTTATGATCTTTGATAACTGAACCGCAGGTCTACATGCCGACACGAGACGTGCAATTACCTTTCAACCAAAGAAACGATAAGTTAGGATATTATAAAATAACGTTTTATGATAGATCTTCATCATCACATCCTACTCACTTTGCATGTAAGCAAAAATTGGTCCATATTGCACGTGAAATCCATTTCAAGAAGCAGCGCAATTAAACCTCGTATGACAATCATAATATTATTAAGACGAATGTTCTTGAGACCTTTATCGAAATTATTTTCAGATTCCTGGTTAACGTCTTTTGGAAGTTTTGGTAATATAGTATTTTTGTTAGTTTTGCTTGATGACTTTGGTTTACCAGTAAGTTCCATGAAAATACCAGGATGCTATAGAAAGTAAAACAACATTAAATATTAATGCTTCTTGCCTTTTTCAACATTCATTCTTACTTACTTCATTCTGTATCATATAGATTTTCTTGCCCCAATCAGTGTATGGTTGAACGCTGTATTTATTTTGCTGGATAATTCTCTTTTTAAAACAGCGCAATTGCTTTCCCGAACTGTTCGAAGATTGACCACGAGTTTTAGCAAAGTCTGTTTCACAGCTCATAAAATCCCATCTATTAGCGGCTATAAAAGAAGATATTACATAGTTTATCGTAATAATTTAACCCACTATAACTAAAAACATTTATACATTTATCTTTGCGATCATCCAGACAAACTGAAAGGAATAAGAGCAGCCATGTTATTAGTTGCAAATCGGATTTAGAACACAAGTTGCTAGTGTCAGATTCATTGCCGGGCATACTAAAGCCTCCCCCAGTGGCTTCTTGATATCGAGGAGAAATTGGAGCCAACAGCTTGGCCAATGTTTTCAACACAGAATCAATTACTATAGACCGACAATTTCCCATAGAAATACTTCGTCTTCCCAAATAAGTCAGTAGGAAGAATATACTAAAGAAAACTCATTTTTGTTATTTCATTTACACAAAACCATAATAAAAAGTGATATATTACCGATCCTGTGGAAATATTTTGCTGTTCTGTGAAGAAAATAAGTTACAAAATATATTTGTGAGAAAATCACCCCACCAATTTTGAACGCAGCACATGCGAACTAGCAAAGAACATGTTGCCAATTGAATGTGAGCGTCTCCATAAACAACAAACGAATTGAATAGCATATTTGCTACATCGGCTGTGAATAACTGTTGCATAGTTAACATATCCTAAAAATAATTTAGTTAAAACTTTTAATTATTCTTAATCATTTTAACGATAATGTTTGCTTGTACATACCTTAAAGCTAAACTCTATGGAAAAGTTTAATAGAATTTCTATCAAAGCCTGCCCAAGAACTCGCAATTTGTCCCGTGATGACATGCGTAATGCTTGTGATGGATCCATTGAAGTATATGAGTTATTAACCTTAATGGAAGATTCTAGTCTGATAATAACATTCCGTATAACATTAATTTCATGCTGAAGCACTATGCATTCCTAATAAAACATTTAATTTAGAGAAATATTTGTTGAATTTTTAATTTTAAGAAATAATGAAACGCTGTTTCATTTTGTTAATAAAAAAATAATTTCATTACACACCTCATATATAGATGTAATTTTTCCGCTCTCCAAGTTGTAAGATGTATCGTCTTCAGTACGTTGTTTGTTAATAAATGCCTGCATGTGGGCTACATTTGATACGTCTGCATTTAGAAGCGGTGTTAGCAGGTCCAACAGCTTGCAGCTTGCTAGGCTATAACGGCAATGAACATCTTCGTGTAACGATTGTAAGGCCTTTATTTGAGCTGGAATATTCTGAGACTGGCTATTAACATAATCTAGAAGAATATCACCATAGCCATCCGATTCCAAAACTACTATATGTCCAAAAAACGAACCGAGTGGAATTTTACATTTTGTTGATGACATACCGACGCGTCCCATTATTGTAATTTTCATATAACGACAAATTGGTGGCGGCAACAAATCACTTAAAACTAAAGTCTTTGTTCCGATATCGGGAGCTACCACCAAACGAACACAGTCTGTCTCTTCATCAAAGCACCAAATATCGATGTGCAGAGAAGCCAACTCGTCACATGCTGGTATTATAAGATCTGTTAAAAGAATGGGTGAGCCAAAGTCAAGTACAACAAAACGCCTCGCTCCCGAGTGCATTCGATCAATGACAACCATTTGTTTTGGTGGTGGAGATAACAATTTGTGCCACGTGAAAATATTTGGAGCATTAGCGGAAGCATTTTCGCCACAGACTCCTCCATTAGCAGTGCTTCCCGAAGGCACACGTACTTTATTTTCTTTTTCATTTGCATTGCCATCTTTTGATGTTTTTTCTGGTCCTCCCAATTGTTGATCTATATACTCACAAATAAACTTGATCTTTGGCAATGTCTTTAATTTAACCTTCTCTTCATTCATAGGTTCACTTTTATTTGATATACCCGTTTCAACACACTGATCCGAATCAATAGCTGCAAGTATTTTTTATTTTTTTAATGAAAGCATTAGCCAATATTTGCTCATAATTTTATACTTACGTCCTATTCCATTCGGCTTTAAAACAAAGCTTTCGTTGACATCCAATTTCTTTTCTAATTTGATCTTATCGACAATATTATTGACATTATTTTTAACGTTGTTAAGGATATCATTCATCTTATATTGTGTTAGAAAAAATTGAAATTGTTTCAGAATTTAATTAATTAATTTTACTTACCTTGTCAGACTTTGAATATATTTGATCAACTGCTTCTGCCACCATTGGAGCAATTAAAAGATCATCCATATTAACATTGCTGGAGCTAGTGTTTGCGGAAACTGTATCCATATTATCAATTCGGGTTGATTCTGAGGTTGCAGCACAAGTAAAGTGGAGCTGTTCGACTTCCAGTAGACCACGCAATTGATTACTTACACTTTTACACTTAATCAAGTGTGGAAAAGTTCTAAAATCAACGCCATCTTAAAAATATGATTATGGTATATAATTTTCATTATTTCAATAATTACACCCAAATACATACCTATTGAACATAATTTCTTTATGTCTATTCCTGCTGCCTGGACAAGGCCGGCATTATTACGTATAATATTCATTAATGTTGACGTAAAATTAACGTTGTTTTTGTTGACATTCGGCAAATCGTAATCAAAAATGTCCGGCTCAAAAGGAAAGCCATACAAACCAAACCTAAAGCAATAACCAAAGTAAAATCTCGTTTAAACATAGTTTTATTCCAACGAACCTTGTTCCGATGAGGGCACCATAAGGATCCCATCTTCTGTTGATTTCCTCTGAAATATCCATTAGTAGCTTCACACACATTTCCGATATACTATTATAGGTTTTGTTAGACGAAGTAATACATGCCAGCATCACATACCAACGAACAACACTAGCATGTTTAGCCAATGGAAGTTCATTGAATGTCTTATAGATGGCATCCCTTAATGCGGTATCTAACTTCGAAGACGGTTTAATGGTTAATGGTAAATTGCAAAAACCGCTGAAAGAAAAAAAAACCGTAAATTATTACATCTAACATTCACTCAATTATTTTATAAGACATGAGACTTACTCTGTTAAAACTAGAATTAATTTGACGCATTTGTGTGCCATACTGCGGCTGCTGTGAATAATACAGTAACGTAGTATGTTTTCCAAATATTTCTCAGTAAGACTGATGCACTCTAGCTGTTGTGCCAATACTGGTTGGCCTTTACATCGCTCTGATTTCGGGGAACGGAATCTTTTTAAGCGAATACAACAAATCCATATTAGAATATCGAGTGCATAATTTTTTTCCAATGTCGAGGACTCCGCTTTACTGATGACTTTGAAAAGAATATCTAGTAATTGATTGCTTTCCAACATAGCAATACGTTGTAAACGCTCGTTTGGAATTTGCACTTGTGGTTTAACACCCCGCACGTATATCGAAATTTCATGTAACCAGTCACATCCTACAATTTTATTTCGTTAGTTTATAATAAAGATTATACATTCCTACTTTCAAACGAATTGAAACTTACCGCGCGTCTTACACTGACCTTCTTTTGAAGGATCTGCCATCGTTTTGATATGCAACAGGAAATTTCTAGTACGAGTTTTGTAAAGTTTTGGCGATGTTAAAATAACTGTGCCACCTTGATCACACAAATCTATACACGATGAAAGTTCTATTGGACCAGCTAAAATTTCAGCATTGTGCGTCTGTAAGAACTCTTCATTTAAAACTGGATTTTCATTGTTGCCTAAAAAATTCAAATATTTATCAACATTAATGAACGAAAAAATACAAAGTTTATATTTTAATACCGTCATTATTATTACTGCTACTGGAAGGAATATCCGTATTTCCGCCATCTTCCATAGACTGATGCTTAAAACTGGAGTGTGGACCCTTCATTCTGTAGCCGAATCCACTGGTATTCTGCTTCAAAAGTGTTACTTGTATTGCTGCCGGATTGTGGCAAGGTTGATATAACGAAAACTTTAAATCAATGTGCCCCAAAGTCGCAGGTTGCAACAAATTTATTTCGATTATATGCTCATCCCATGTCGTTCTAATAGAAAAAAATATACATTTTTAAACTTTTTTTTTTTTTGTTATACTCTCAGTTATAGCTTGTATTTTTGTCGTGTTTCGCAAAATTTTTTGATTATTCGTGAGCGATACTTAAAAAAATGTTTTATTAATTTAAAAAATAAAATTATTATTTTTTAACGGGAACAAATAAGATCCTTGAATAGGAAATTCGGTACTTTTGGTTTAGTCTGAAATATGTCTATTTTTTGGACATATTTGTATATATGTATATAAGGCAAATTGTATATTTTTTAATCACTTGTTGTATTCAAAATATAATGCAAAACATTTAACAAAACAAGTTATATTTGAGAGACGTAACATAATCGTTTTTTTTTCAAAATATTATTCTTACGCATCATTGTGTAGACGCCAAGTATGCTGCGATTGTTTTCGTTGCTTTTGAGCTTGCACTAAGTTGTTCCAACAACTGGGTACTTCGGCTGTGTATGGTATTGACTTTTCGTCAAAAAGAGTAAGAGCATATAATGATCGCAAATCATCTAATGTCAGATCTCCACAACGATAAGCCAGTAAATTTGAGGCCGCTGGGTTAACAGTCATAGACGATGGAGATGGCGATGCTGGCACTCCTCCTCCAGAATTTGAGGTTTGGTTAGATCCACAGTCAATTTTTATATTTGTGTAAAATGGGAATTGTACGGAATTAGATTGTGCTAAATCTTCATCGACTATAGATGATACATTGGTTCCATGTTGTGGATTCGAATTACCTCCATCGGTTACACAAAGTTCAGCGCAGCTTTCGTTTGACGTAATGCCAGTACAGCTTTCCTCTTCCATGTCAATCATTTCGTCTCCTGACTCATCCGAATCATTAAGAGAATAAAAAATCAAAGCCCCATCCTGAGTACAACAACATAAACGTTCCAAACTGCGACAATATGTAACGGCAATAAAATGGTGCTGTTCCTCTTTTATGCTGCTGATACGTTGAAAGTTACTCAATGAAAATAATTCGATACTGCCATCAGCACAAACCACAGAAAATGCACCAGAACATTCACCATTGTTGCATTCGTCAATGGCCGATTGAGAAACATCGCCCAGGTACTGAAAATTTGGCAAAATACAGATATCTTTAGGGCACTTTGCTCTACTGAATGTTATAGCTTTTTTATGTTCATTGGGAATTGCACCATCAATGCAATCAAAGAGCAACAACTGACCACCAACTGATTTTTTAGCCATAGTACGAGAATGACTTCTCTTATATTCATTATTACTCTCCTCGTTATTTTCATCATCTTCTCCATCATTGTCACTATCAGCATCAGTAGATACATTAGCCATTATTATCTTGCTAGTCGTTGCTACCTTTGATGCTTTTGTCTTTAATAATTTAACCAATAACTGACTACAATTACTATTTGTTGGAATAATATCTGATATTTCCACAAGTTCTTCACTTCCATTTGGTAAATTTCCATCATTTAAGGCATTCATACGCTTTAGAATTGTGCAGCTCTCGACAATGCAGTCAATATCTTCACTATAGTTAACCTTGGAAATTCCTCCAGTCTCCGGGTTTGGTGAATTGGTTGTTTTGCTGTTAAAGTTTTTATTTATATTTTTATTCTTTTGGGCTGCTTTAGCTGCAGAAAGAAGGTTTTCTTTAAAGTAACTGGTATCCATTTCCACGTCATCGGTACCAGCACTTGGGCCAACGTTACCAGCTCCTCCACCACCTCCACCGCCCTCATCACCAGCTAACGAACTACTATCTAGAGGCTGGCCGTAATCGTAGTCGAAAAGACTGCTTAAATCAACAAATTGATCAGCCATCTTTTTAAATTCCGCTTCCAGATAAGCATCATTGTATTCCATTGGTGAATCTGATTTACCACCGGGCATTACTGCATTAACATCTGGTTTTGGTGGTGCCATTATATCATTTGCAAAACCGTTGCTATCGAAACCATCGGCATATTTCTCAAATACTAATGAATGTGATTTCTCGCCATGTTTATTAAATGTTTTCATCAATGACACTTCTTTGGCATGCGATGTGTCGCTTTCACCTAAAAACATCAGTAAAATATGTCATTTAGAGATCTCCAAAAATATCGATTTTGCGTAGATGGGTCTTATTTTTTTTTTATTTTTGCATAAGGTTCTAAAACTAACTGGTGTAAAATTTTATCCTAATCGGATAGTGAAAACCCGTGCTGGAAATCGATTGAAAAGTGTAAAATTGGGTAAATAATAGGACTTAAGAATCATGTATCATGATTTTTATCCTGTTCATTTAGAAATTTAATGAATGTTTATAATTTATAAAATTATACTACATTAATCATATATAGCCCTTAAGGACTCGATTAAATAAAATGAAATTAAATTAATAAAATAATTTTAACATTTTGCATCAATGAAATTATATTTCATATCAGAGGCTAAATAGTGAATAATTGTTAAGTCCAGTTCTATGCAGGTCCCTATGGAAGTATGGAAGTATATTAAATTTATAAATTGCTGTAAGTTTAATATTTGTTTTATCGTAAGGCAAATGTTTTTTAAAACAAAATAACGATACCTGAATGGAATTTTTGGACAATATATTATACGTGATATCAACCTTGGTTATACGGATAGCAAATGGTAAAACATATTTTTTGGTGCGTTATGTTTTTTATTTAATTTAATTTTTATGTAACAATATTAAAATGGCCAAATCATCACTTATACAACATTAACAGTTTAAATTAACGTGTGTACCTAAATTTAAAGTTATACATTTTGAATGATTGTACTGTTATTACTGTTTACAAAATAATCACTGTTGGTGTAAATCAAATAATTCAAAATTTGGTTGTTTGTCTGACAGAAAACTTAATCCTTTTTCGAATATGTATATTAAATATATGTAACCGTCAGACATTAAACTTGTTTTTAAAAATGAATATCACGTTCATGTTCATACATACATATTTACAATATGTATATGTATTTAAACCCGTTAGATTTTTGGATAATATTAATTATTTTAAAAGTGTTAAGGTTAGAAGGTGCAAGAAAGCACTAATACTAATATCTGAAAATATATTGAAACAAAATTGATAATATCATACCTTTTAGATTATTAGATGCTGCTGTATCATTATTATCACCAGAAATTGTTGCAGTAGCATTCTCAATCGAACTTTCATTTTTAATTTTTAAATTTTCATTTGGGTGATCACTTTCAACTATTTTTAAAATTACCATCAGCAACATGTGTTCGCCTGTGGTTTTTTTTGTACTTAGGCCCAAAATGATCTTAGATCCTACGACCCCAGCACGAATAGTTGAGGTTGATGTACAAGGTGATATTGATGGCGGAAGTAAAGTTCCCGCAGTAGTGGCTGCAGAGCCTAAACTGCTAGAGCCTGCTTGTGCGGAATTCATAGAGAATATTTTGCTTTGTGCTCTGGCATTTGGCAAGGCACAAATTGATGTAACACGAACCCATTCATATGAACTTTCTGAACACTCTGAAGTACTGTCACTACTGTTGTTATTACAGCACAGAATGTCCTTCATTAAAGAAGCGATATTAAAAGAGTGCAACTGCTTTAGGTGCCGTTCAATGCTCCAAATTGTTATATCTCCAGTTTGGGTGCAACTGGTGCACAATACATTAGCGTAGTCACTGTTTGAAATTACATCGAATCCTTGTGTGCCAGGAACCAATACTCCGGGATTTGTAGCATATGTAACAGCTAAAGGGACATTTTGGGTGTATTCACCTTTGACAAATGGACACATTGGCGAATGGCGTTCATGTTCACTCCAGGGTTCATCAGTTTTTTCCCAGCAAACCAGGCACACATTACAAGTAAAACACATAGCTCTGTCCTCTCCTGATGACGAGGGCTGATGATAGAAACCAGCTTGAGCCATCTGATCAGGCAGAGCCCATTTGTAGTCCATATGGGGCCATTTTTCAAATGTTTGCCTACGCACCGCCTCCGAGTGCATGAGAACACGCTGAAAATTATTACAATGCCAATTGATGTCACGTAAACGTGCGCCAGCAAGCAAATCCGTCAAACGTTCATTAATTGCCGATGCAATGGCCAGTGCCGGTACATGTCTTTCGAGACGTTTGAGCATTATAACCAAATTGTTAGCCACCAATTTAAGGCTAGAATATGGAACTTGTAGACAAATTGTATTCCACTAAAAAAAATCGATTAGGATAAAATAATTTATTATAAAAATTGTTTATGTTATATGTAATTATATATACGTACCCTTTGAGCTTTGATACCCTTTTTCGAGTTCGATTGGGCATTTTTAATTTTTTCCATTAGCTCATTTAACAAATCGTTAGGGCACTCAAGGTCTTCTTCTAATTCTTTAAGACATGTTTGAAATAATACAGCTTCTGACAGTAGCATTTCAATTCGTATTGGGTCATCATTATGTGGAATTGGTGTTTGTAAAACTGTATCTAATAGTAAGACTCCATTGTAGTCTCCCCGAAAACCGATAACATGACCATCTGTTATGATAATCTTTTCTTGCAATGGCATAAAATAACCATGTATTTTTTTGTTTGTATCTTTCGAGAAAGAAGAAAAAAATATAGTGATGAAATAAAGACTAATTAAAAATGAATAAATTATGCGAATTGTGAATCAAATAGAGTTGAACATTTTTGCTTTCCATACATATATTTTCTTTTAATTCTTTATTCGAATATTCACACCCTAGTAATATATACAATTAATACAATAATTTACAATTGGAGGACTTGCAGCAATAACGTGACAAGACACTCGATATTATTTTCACAAACTTTTAATATAATTTAAATTAATAAAATTTAATAAAATAAATGAATAAATTATTTTATATACTTTCTTGAAATATGATCTTTATTCACCAATTTGTTTTAACTTTCAAAAAAGATATACATACCTATCACCGTAAATTTAAAAATTACAATGGTATCTGAATATATCATACTTTTTGCAAAAATCTTGTAAATAATTACATTTTTTCATATTTATATCATTGATTTAAATTCGGAATAAGATAAGCATTATAAAAATAATATAAAAAGTGGCCAAAAACTATTAATTGCTAATTTGAAATCCAACACTTTGAAAATCAATAATGTTATACATTATTGACACTTATTTATTAACATCATTAATATACCAATTTTGAACATAAGTAGTTAAAAAATAAAAATATGTTCAAACCCAAAAAATTTTGCACAAATCTATTACAATTATATGGCCAGTATTGTCAGAAACAAGCTAACTAACATGTAATGTAGAAATTACCCAAAAATTTTTTCCTTGTTTCTCTATTATTATTATAAATTTTATTTGTTAACTTTTGCAGACTGACTATAATTTAACTACAACGCAGAATTACCTAAAAATTCTATGATTTTTTTGAAAACATGTTGAAACTGGAATCAGTAAATAGGGCAATTGAATTATAAAAAGGTAGAATATTATAAAACTCGGTCTCTAAATATTGTATTATTATATTAAAATAGGTAACAAACTGTATTTCTAAATTTTTTAATTTATATTAGATCCCCGCAGGAGGCAATTTGACACAAACTTTCCAACACTTAAAAAGGTGGATCTAAAAAACTTGAGCCGATATATAGCTTCAATATATAATAAACACAGAATTTTTTTTTATTCAGAGTTCTCTATTTTTTAATAGTTTTGCATAATTATAAAAAAAATCGTCGTAAACTCTAAATTAACTTTTTAAATATCTGACTTGAAGTTAGTTGAAAAGACATGCAGAGTCGGGCAATTGACTGCGTCATAGGATATAACCATGTTAACAAAGTCAGTTGGGTCCATTAAAAATTAACAATGTATCAACAATAACTAGTCGATAAAAAAGTTGGCTTTTAATGTATTTAAAATAAGTAGAGTTGGTGCCAGGGTATGTAGAACAACAATACAAGTTAAACTAACATAAACTACTAACAATGAACCTAAATAACTATACATGCATGCACTTATGCATTTATGTAAATAAAATGTAATGATATTTTGATTTTGGCGGATACGGAAAGAATTTGGAAAAAAATAGTTTACTGTGCATGCAAAAATGAAATTTTACACTATTGATATAAATTGTACATATTTGTATAACAGAATAAAGAATACTTGACTTGTAAATGCGATAGTGATCACACAAGTTGTATTCGTCTCACAAAACAGTAAGAACAACACCATTATGACTCACAAACACAATTTGTATTCAATGCCTTTGTATGCATTAAACAATCAATAGATTAAGTTTTTGCATCAAATTTACCATTTCCAAGATGATAAGTCTGCAATATGACACCGGAGTGCACATCGAGAACTTTGATTTGATTGATACTATCGAACACAAGTATAACATTTAGATTGGGATGATAAACTATACTGGTTGTCTGAACTGCTCTCCCATCATTTATGGAACTTGTGCTCGATGCGTGCGATTTGACATCCGTACCGCTTTCCATGGATACAAGACCACCTCTACTCATAGAGCCTACATCCAAGTAACCATCTTGTTTTAAAATTCGCTGCTCCGCGGCCATAATGTCATTGATGAAAGAATTCTTTTACGTTTTATACGTTTTATATTTTCCTAGCCGTCTTTTATGTCTGATTAATTAAATGCTTATAGCAAAAAATATCACACAAAAATTTATTTATTTTTTCTTCGTCTTTTGTTACTTCACTTTTTTCTGATTTCTGGTATGAAAATTCCAACAAGAAAGCTACCAGATCCGAAAAAATTATTAAAAGTAATTACTACTCTTTTATTTATATATTTTTGGTTTGCGTTGCCAACTTTTAATACAAAATCCGAGTAATTAACGAATTATAAATAAATTGACATTCGAGCAATTGAACATATTACTTTAAAGAGTTGCTAGATTATTAAAAAATACAAACAACTGAGAAGGAACTTGTTAAAAGTCTTATAAATAAGATTCTATAAATCGACTTTCGCATAATAGACTTATTGTTGAAAAAAATAAAGTCGGAAAAAATCGAAAAGTCGAAAAAAAATCGTAAAGTCGGAAAAGCCGAAATCGTCGAGAAAATCGAAATAATTTCAATTAAGTTAAATAATTTGCTTATTTATGTGCTGTCTAGATAACGAGCGGATAGTTTCAACACAAATTTTTTTGTTATTATAAAACAAACAAAATACGAAAAAAGTAAAAAAAATAGGTAATATGTAAATTTTTATTTTCTTTCTCTCACACACAAAAATCAAAAGTTTCCAAAAAAAATTTCCCTGTGTGAACCAGGTCTTAATTGCATTGATTTGTTGTTTTGCGAATAAGAATAATACACACTGGGAAACTTTTGTTGAGAAACTTTTGATTTTGTGTGTGAGAGAAAGAGATGGTTGATATTTCTTTTTCTTACACACGAAAATCAAAAATTTCCCAAAAAAATGTTCCTAGTGTGAACCAGGTCTATCAAAACAAGCCAAGTTTCCACGAGAGAGATGAATGATATTCTTTCTCTTTCTATCTCACGCTAAATCAAAAGTTTCCCAAAAAGAGTTTCCTAGGGTGGACCGGCACTTATTCTTTTCAATCGTACAACAACAAATCATGCTTATTGCATGATACGTAGTTTCTATATGTGGACATTAAAGAAACTGCAAAAAATAATTAAGAAAAAGTTTCCTAGTGTGGACCAGGTCTTAGTTATGGCAAAACGAAACAAATCGCTAGAATAAGAAGAATACACTTTCCCGCTAAATTTGTTTTAAATTATTGATTTACTAGTAAGTGGCGGTTCACACAGGAAATTTTCGATGTTGTGTATGGTTGATATTTTTTTCTCTTTCTTTCACACACACATAATTAAAAGGTTTCCGAAAAAAATTTCCCCGTGTGAGCCGGCACTAAATAATTTGCGATTATTGATTTTTAAACAATATCGTATGAGTTGGCAACACTTCTTAAATTGAGCACATTCACAGTTGTCAACTTAGTGCTTTTAGCACTGTTGTTAAAGCTGTAAGCATTTTTTATGCATTTCCACAAAGTATATACCCTGTGGCATTTCTATGTTTAACATCGAAATTATGAAAGATTTTGGAAATCAAAATACGACAATAAATTTAATGGTTTTCCATGTTCTATTTGGAGAGATGAAAACGTTTTTCAGTTCCAACTTAAATTATTTTATGTCTAGTTCGATTGTTCCAATAACGATTTTTCAGAAAACTACTATATATATTATTAAAAAAATACTTTATTCCCAATATAAATTGTATACTCACTAATTCTAGTTTGGCGTTGAAATCATTTTTTTGTGGCAAATATTTACTTTCTTAAAGTTTTAGATCGATGTTCTTTTATGGAAGCTTTAGAAAAAAGTAAGAGTTAAATCCCGTATTTCAATTTCGAGGAATGAAATTTATTTAATTATTGATTGAGGGTAATTTTTTAACATTTAAACTAAATATAAAATATTTAAACCTGTTGAAAAAGTTGCTAGTTCCTTTAAATATTTCTTATACATCTTGTATACATATTATGAAATGTTTTTCTAGTGTTTATTTTAAAATCGCGGAGATTCTCATAAATTTGGTGCTTTTCGAATTTTTAAAGTTGACAACGCTGGTCACATTTGATAAATTCTTGAGCATTTTTTGTGGCATAGTCTGAGTTGTTTGTTTGATTAAAACGTCTTATAATTGTGAATATAAATTTAAATAAATTCATAAAAATTTAATTTTTCAAATAATGGATACTAGTGTAACTGATTCTGCAAGTCGTGGTAAGTTGTTTAATAATTATAATAAGGTTTTAAAAGGTTTTTTACATAGTTATTCTACATTCATATGTATGTACATTTTAAAAGTTATAGAGTCCTACAAAGAAGAACCGTTTTTTATTTAAAATGGTTTTAGTGTGAGCGTGGGGACGCAGACTTTTTGTTGTTTTTGTAATTTGATGGATGAATTTTTTAGATATCACATTTGTTCCCTTTTTTTATTAAAATAAGATTTATTATAATTTTTTAGTGACACGTTCTTTGAGGAAACGGATAACTTCGGTGGATAGTGACAACTCCAGCCGGCCTGGTACGCCAGTTCCATCGAAATTAATATCTATTTCAGAGATAAGTAAGTTATTAATTTTAGATTGTTGTACTATCGCTTGTCGTTTAATTTCATAATAATTCAATTGTATTATTAGCCGCTTCTCCATCTAGATCGACAAGAATGACGCGCCGTAATTCCACTTCTGGTGTTGCGACACCAGTTAAAACACCAGCCAAACGTATCACTGCATCATCTGCAGTTATTCCAGAGAATACGGAAACAATAACGCCAGCCAGGCGTAGTACTCGCAGACGTAGTGTTTCTGTACAGGAGAGCGATGAACCTTCACAAACAGGATTAAAAATACCATCTTTTGCAGCTCTGGATGAGGAGAAAATCGATTCTAATGTACAAAAATCATCGAGGGTGACTCGTTCACAATCCAAGTCTCCACAACAAATCAAGTCTTCGAATAATGCATCGACCACTAGTCCAAAAGAGACTAATGAGAACAAAAATAAAGAATCAGAAGATCAAATTATGAAAACAAATAGTCAAAAACGTCGAAAGCCCGGTCCTAGAAGTAAAACGGGCGAGAATGAAGATGTGTCTGATGTTGAAATAAGTGTTCTTGAAAATCAGATACAAGAAGAGATAAAAAATAAATCGCCAAATATTACAACAATAATTTTAACCGACGACGAGTCGAATGCCCAAAAAGATGAAATACAACAAGATACTGAAACGGTTGCATCAGAAAAAAATGATTTTCAGGTTTCTGATGCTGAGACAGTTGAGTCAACAAACTTTAAGCTGCAAATAGATTCAAATTCCAATGATTCAATCACAAACTTGCATGACACTGAGAAGTCTACTAATTTGAAAGATGACAATACAGCTAATATCAAATCTTCTGAAGAATTAAACGTCGTTAAAAGTGGTCAAAATGAAAGTGAAGAATCAATATCGTCATCTATAAATGAAAAAACAAATATTGCAGCAGAACATAGGGATGATAAACAGAATGTGAATGTAAAAGCTGAAAATATGTCCGAAGATAATTTGCAAGAGAATGAAATAAACTCATCTGTTGGTAAAATTGTAGAACTTAAGGATGATAGTGTAAACGATTGCACAACTCCACAAACTAAAGTAGGGATATCTTCGAACGATAAAGTTGAAATTTTAAGTGTAAGTACTTTGACTCCTTATCGCGGAAAAGATTCAAATGTCAGTGATTGTAAAGTCACATCGAAAAAAGTAGAATTCGTTTCCAGTCCAACGAATGATATGACCATCAAAAATATTTATCCTAAGACTCCGGCCTCAACCAAGACTGCTAATAGTTTTATCGAGGTTAATTCATCTCATGATGGCTCTTTTCAAGCTGAAAAAAATACATTAGATACTCATTCAGATGATAATCAAGTGGAAACGCCAAAAAAAGATGATAAAAAGGAAATTTCAATTAATAGTGATGAAGTTAAAAATAAAGAATTAGAAATGCAGGCACAAATTGAGTCGAAGACGACTCCAATATGCGCTTTCAAATGTATTCGCCCATTGGAAATAGTTCAAAGCTCGACACCAATTAATACAGACGCATCAAAATCTGAAGAAGAGCAAATGCATAGTTCTAAAAGCAAGAATACACCACTAAAGGAAGAAATCACGGAAGATTCTAAGTCTGAAACACACACAACTGATGTGGAACCTTCTTCCAATCAGAATAACAACGAAATAAAGTGGGTCAATCCCAGTGTAAAAGGAACAACTGTTGAGGGGTGTAAGCTGGATGCAGTGGTTACGCGTAGTGACGCGAATGCCAATGAATGCCGCGATAATGCTGATTCATTTGTAGAACAAGTCAAAACCAACAAAAAAAAGAGTATTATTTTCTTATCTGAAGACGAGGACGACGAAGAAAATTATCAAGATGACAAAAATGAAGATGATGATGAATGCGAATTAGCGCCAGGAGAGAAACCCTACAAACAAAAACACGAATTTCATGATGATGAAGCAATGGAAGTGGATGATTATGCAAGTGGAGACTCCATGGATTCTGAGGAACGAAAAGAAATAGAAGATAATGAAATACCAATCG
The DNA here is from genome assembly GCF_022045245.1 of Lucilia cuprina. Classification (NCBI taxonomy): domain Eukaryota; kingdom Metazoa; phylum Arthropoda; class Insecta; order Diptera; family Calliphoridae; genus Lucilia; species Lucilia cuprina. The sequence continues at coordinate 1,294,849 of NC_060952.1, forward strand.
ATGGTGAGTCAATTGGTAGTCATACTACTGATGATGAACATGATGAATACGCAGATGAAGAAGAGGACAGCGAAAATGCCGATTCATTTATTGTTTCCGACAATGAGGAACTCGAATGTTCAGAGAGCAACAATGAAGATGAACTGGTAGACGAAGACACACGTGAGCATAATCGAAAAAAGAAGAAGACCTATAAACGTTTACAACGTCCAGCAGAGAGTTCATCGTCATCGGACGAAGAAGTGGAAACTATTCAAGAAGAATCAAAAGAAAATTTGAAATGCATTTCACAGTTAGACAAAGAAAATCGGACAGAAGAAAACGTTAACGAAGAATACGCAGTAAAATCTGTATCAAATTCTGGTGAATTTTTTATTGAAACAAACAATATTCATAACAAATCTAGCGAAAACGCAATTCTTGACTCCAGTAAGCTCAGCGATTCAGCATTGCGCCTGCAATGTACAGCAGAGAGTGAGTCTGATGTAGAAGAAGAAATCGAAGAAAAACTTAGTTTCTCTCGCAAAGAAATTCTTCGTAAACTTAATCAATCAGACCGCTTTAATAAATCAGTTCGTGATTTAAACCCTGAAAGTGATACATCACCCGTTGAGTTGGATGTCCAAGCCGAAATCCCTGGATTTAAACAAGATAATAATAATGAAAAATCAGAATCTTCGGATGAAGAACATACAACTTTATCCACTCCCGATAATAAAAAACATGACAGTAGTAAATTCAAATCCGAAAGTCATTTAGGAGAGGTATCAGTGACGTCAGAAAGTGATGCTGACAAAGAAAATGAACATAAATCTATGATTTTAGCACCCCGCCGAAACACAGACAGTGGACTTAGTGTATCTTTTGGTAATTTTAAAAAGCCAAAGAGCTCTAAAGGTAGGCAGGAATGGCAACGGTCATTCACGATAGATGTTACTGTAAAGGGTGGAGACTTGGAAACTGCAGTTACTGATGTTAAATTAAAAGAAGAAACTGTGTCGCCCACTTCATCGTCTACTGATGATCAAAAAGATGAAGATATTGAAGGCGAAGACCTAAGTAATTTAGAAATAATAAAGCACATGCCATTACAGTTAGGAAATCCTTTGATACGCACTCGTCGTCAATCGCTGGCACTACCCACAAACCCAGACATGGAGATTTGTTCCTCATCCCATGGAGGTGGTACTAACAAAATACTGAAACGTAAAAGTTTGGGAATATTGTCCAGCAGTGACTTTAATCCCTCGCAATCATTCATTGATAGCATAGAACTACAGAAAAGTGAACTTAATAGGCAAGTAGCAAAACGGAAACGTCTATCAAAGAGTTTTTGTGGGGCAGCGGAAACTCTTGATAACAGTATAGTAGATATTGATGTACGACACTTACACAAACGATCCAAATTGATAGGTGAAAATAGTATGGCTGAAAGTCATCATGAGTCCATAGAAAATATTAACACAAGTAAACTGTCAACGAAAATTTGTTCAACTCCTCATCAAAAAGCCGACAAAAATGATTCCAACAATAATATTCAACGCATCTTAAATCGATGCGATGAAATATTAGAAGCAGCAAATCAAGCTAAGCTTGAAGCCAAAATCAACAACAAAAAGGTAAATTTACATTAATTGTGTTTTTATGTGCAGAGCTTTGGTTTTTAATGTTTTTATCTGTATAAGTTTTAAATTTACTACATATTTGTTCACTTAACATATTTTTTTAGAATAAACGTAAACTTCCCAAGAAACTAAGGAAAAAAACTGGTTCAAATTTACCAAGGGAGCTGAACCCAGAAAATGCACTGAGAAAAGTTTCCAACGACATAAAACGTAAAGGTAAGAAATTGTACTAAAATTATAAAAATCAGTTATCCGAAATTCGTACACATTTTCAGATAAAACTAAAACAGCCTTATCACAGGCAATAAAAGCTGCAGATGTTATACTTGGTAAAAAGAAACAATCTCAACATAATACAGTATGTATTCCATATTCATTCCATAACTATATGTATTATACCTAATTAATATATTTATTACTGATACGCAGAAAGAGCAGGATGAAACTGAGTCCAAAAAATTGTCACCAGATGTGCTAGAAGCTATTCAAAAATCGGCTTTAATGAAAAAGAATTGTAAAAAAGGTAAAAATTGTTATATTTAATTATGATCATTTATGTATATTTAATTATGAATACATTTTAAATTTAAGGCATCACCACTAATGTCCATACTACATTTACATCGGCTGGAAATTTCATGGAGATGCCACATACACCGGAGAAGAAAAAGAAAAAGCCAACATATATTCAATTGCCTACAGGAAAAGTAAGTGTTGAGCCGGCTACTCCAAAAAAACGTTCTGTTCTTGCATTTAACGGTACAGAATTCAGGGAAAGTCCAATTACTCCGTACGCAGTTGGTTTTAAGGTTCGTCAAATTCCACGTTCTGGAAGCAACGATTCTACATTATCAGTTTTAAAGAATGGCAAAAGGAAACGAGACCATGACAAATTGCCCAAAGAGCATGTTTTTCCAAAATCTCAGTGGACCCAATCTGGTCTTTTCATAGAAGAAGATATTCCCAAAAATCGTAAAACTGCTCGATCTGAAAATCATGAATTAGCCATTAATCGCAATTTCAAAGAAAATGCCATCATGAGGCCTGATATTAAGCGTAATACTAAGCGTGAGATGCTGATATTAAAGGACCGTCGGCAAAAGCATGGATACTATTAAATATGTACCTATAAGTCGTTTTATTTGCATTTCACAGTATACAACTTTTATGTACTTGTTCTCTATATATTCCATGCGTCATCAATTATTATTTACATATAATTATTTATACATAATACATACATATATTGTTTTTAAATATCTTTTTTTCGTTATTGTATTAAAACATTGCAAAATAATCTGAGTTTACACGTACATTGTTTTATAAATAAATCGTTCTGTTCATTTAAAATTGTTTCATTAATTTTGTTTAATGTAAAGTAAGTTATCCTTAAATTGATACCTGTGCCCCTTCAAGGACCAGTAGACGAGCATGTGTCTGTAATAAATATGTTTATGTACGTACCTATGTACATATATGTTTATGTATGGTTGTAAATTAATTATTATACTAATATAGTGAGAGTAAAAAAACAAAAATTCAAATTATACGTTAGATTTGAAAAATTTTCTCAGAGAGATTTTGTAAATATTGTGTGTATTTGTGTGCGTATGTTTGTGTATGCATAGGAAAGAATAAGTAAATTTAACAGAAATGTTATCGAGGTAGTGTAAGTGCTAGAAAAAATGTTGGTCTTGTTTTTTGCTAAAAGTGTGTTTGTTGCCAGTATGTTGCTAGCAAGAGCAGAGAGTGGTTGTGTTTAGTGTATTGGTCGTGTGTTTTGTTTTCAATTCAAAGTATCAAATGATAACTAAATATTTCTTTTCTAAATAAGTACGATACCTTTGGCGGCAAAAAGAAACGGTTTTCATGGAAATTGTGTTGCAGCTGGCACTAAACTAGTTTAAGAATATCGAAGAAAAAGTTTGTTTTTTTGCCGGTAAATTTCGGTGTTGCTAGAGAACTAGAGGTTGCGCGCAATTAATTATTTACGTGTGTGTTTGAATACAAAAGTACATACATACATTTTTTTGTATTTGTTTGCTTTTAACAAAGACAAAAAGCAATGTAATAAAGAAGAAAAGACAAAAAAGCACACCGCCGTCGTCATTTAAAAAAGCCATTTTACTAACATTGTAAATAAAATACGGCAGATTCAAATAAAAAGTAATATTACAAATTTGCTGCTTGTTTTAAAATAAAAGGAAGTAGGAATTGGTCAAGTTAAAGTAAAAGAAGAATACCATGTTTGAATTGGAGGAGTATGCAGGTGGATTTCATGATGGATTCCTTAATAAATATGCGGTATGTAATAATTTTCATATTTGGTTATAATTTTTTGCCGGTTTTTGCGAAAAGTTCCATTAATTGCAGCTTCAAATGTTGTGCCGAAAATCGTATATACATTTATGTACATGTGATTGTGTATGTATTTAAAACAATAAAAAAACTGCAAGAATTTTGTTCATGTGTTTTTGTTGGTGAATTTCAAATTCTGTAACGGCCTCTGTTTGATTTTGTTTTCCTCGTTTCTGTTTTCATACTCGTTCTTAGTTTGTCATATTCTCACCACTTGCCATGCTCTGGAAGAGCAACAACCAACAATATGAAATATGAAGAGAGATTTCTTAGATAAAGAGAAACTATATTTAAAGCAGAGTTTTTTTTTGTAATTCTTCCATGTAAACATTCCAAAATGAACGCAAAAATAATACACAAACACGAAATGTATTGTGTACATACATATGCATATGTTTAATGTGTGGATTTTTTGTTATAATTTTGAATTGAAACGTTCGGAAGAAGACTTGGAAAAAGACACCGTGTGTTCTTCATATTTGTTTTGATATCCATCCGTTTACTTTACTGTTAGCAAAAGTATATCAAAACAAAAGAACACGTTATTGTTATTCTTTCATTATTCACATTACACAAACGTACGCTTATAAATACAATCAAGATATATGAATGTACATATACATAAAAACATTAAATTATTGTATATTTTGGTATTCTACTATTTTGTTTTTAAATGTTTTTATTTTTTCAAAATACCTACATATAATGTGAAAATGTGTTTAAAAAATCCAAAAATGTATATGGTCAATTTTTATTTTTGGATACAAATTTGCGTTTATAAAAGTATACCATTTATATTATTCTGTAATTAACAAATATGAATTGATAAAAAAATAAAGTAAACTTTGTTTTTATTTTCGATTGGATGAAAGATCAAACACATAATCGTTGCGCTTGGGTGGATAATTTAATATAAATAAAACATAATAGACACAAATAGGTACCTATTTTTATGTTTTTGTTTAGTTTTCTTTGCAAAAGATTCGAAGCATATACCTACATATTTATGGATTTGTATGTGCATACATACAGTTGCGTTCAAAATAATAGAAGTAAAAATTTTAAGTTTGTAAATATTAGTAGGTATATGATATACGATTCCATTCTACAATTTATTAGGTCATGCCTTTTTTCCAGACCCATTATGACTCATTCCTATTTCAGGTACCTATTGTTCGAAAGTTTGTTAAAGCTTAATATTTTTTGATTTTGATTTGATCAGCTTTATTAAAAACTAATAAAATAATTATAAAAATATGATTTTTGTTTTTTATGAACGTACAAAAAGGAACACTAATAATGAAAATTTGCATTTATTTTAAACATGCGCATTATAATTATAGCAAAATGTGTATGTGAGAACAATTTGTCTGACATTGAAAATGAACGATAAAACTGCTTAATAGCCCCAACTCTGATTAATTTAATTTGTCTATCCTTTTGTTATGATTGCACCCTTATTTTTCTTTTATTTTTTGTTGTCTAATGTCTGGATTGGTTGCATATTTTACTTTTGGATTATACCTATACATGCAAGATTCACAATCAAAATCTTCGAAAAACAAATGAATTGATTGGTAATTAAATTATTAAATTCATGTAAATTTGCTTGCAAAAACATTAATGCCAAGATATTTAAAGCGCCTCTCACACTCTTTCAGTAAAATATGAAAACATTGCAAAATAAATTGAAAGAGAAAATTTTTTATCTTTTGAACCCATGATCAAATATTGAGATTAATTTTTGGTGCGGACATCATATTAAAGGTGTCATTAAATAGATAAAATAGTATTCTCCAGCATTGATTTGAGGTTCTTTGATTGTATTTTCGGCATAGTAATTTCCGGGTATCAAGATTATTGCATATATTGTGTGTATTAAATACCTACCAACATATGCATGTATGTAACTAATGGAATTCCATTTCTTAAGTAACAGCTGTATTTTCGGATGACCTTTTCAAAGTCCTTGTTATTGCATATGTACACACATAAAACTTAAGACAAATAATATCTTTTGTTAGGGTAAAGTCTTATTTATTTTAACTTCCACCACTTTTCCCAAATATTAAACATTATACGTGAAGTATGTAACAAGCGCAATACCATTTCATATAATGTTTTTAAGGATTGTAATTTTGCCTGTTTGTTAGGAAGTGCAGCTGTCATCTTTGCATTTGCAGTAATTCGTTTATCACCTGGTTCCTTAAAGACGGATTTCTATTCGTATTACAAAAGGCCAACTCTTAAAAAATGTACATACCTATAATGTATAAAGTATGGGTTATATGTATTTTTACCTGCTTTTTTAAACTATTGTACAGTTCCTTTATTTTACTTACATACATACATTCATATGTTCATATACCTATAATGTGTTTTTTTCTTAAACTATTACGATCTTAATCTGATATAATTTTTGATTCTTACATCAAAAAATGTATAACAGCAATGTTCTTATTGCTTATAAATGTATACAAATTTTTAGTGTTTCCTTTACATACCTATGATTTTTGTTCCTATAAAAATCGAAAATTTTAATGCGTGCTAAAGCAATCAATATTTGCTGCACAAACAATATGCACAAATTGAACAAACAAATTGAACCAACAAATAGTGCTGATCGAATCATGTATTACACACTGAAGTCTAGTGACTTAGAAATTGACACTAGACAAAATTTTATTTATGGACCGATTTTTCTAAAATATTTTTCCGATTTACAAATATGCTTTTTATCATAGGTAATACGATTCTAATAAATTTTCTAATTTTCAAAAAATACTCGCATGTTTTTGTAAATTATTTCTTAAATGCCAACACCTCTACTCTATACACAGGCCGATTAAATTTGAAAAAATCGAAACCCAAAAAAAAACATTTGATCTACACCTGAGGATGTTTCAATAGACTAAAAATTATTTTCTAAGGCCAGGTTCACACTGGGAAACTTTTGTTAAGAAACTTTTGATTTTGTGTGTGAGAGAAAGAGATGGTTGATATATCTTTCACACTCAAAAATCAAAAGTTTCCCAAAATAAGTTTCCCAGTGTGAACCAGGTCTAATTCTACTTATGGATGTCTGTCAGTAATTCAACTTCAACGGATATATAATCTGCAACTATAGCAGATTTTTACACAATGCAAAAAGTATTTTCATAAGAAACAATTATGATAACATCTGTAAATCTGGCTTCACAGATTATAACCGATTTACTATAGATTTCAGGGTAAAGAATTGCGTGAATTTTTTTTAAATGTTTTTTAATGATTCTATATTGCCTAAATTTGCTCTCCAAAATTACCCATATGTATGTTTTCTTTGGGATTATAATCTGGACACTGCGAAGGTTACTTTACTTTATCATTCACTAAAAATTTCATTAAGCGGTTCATGAACTAATTTTACTTTCAAATGCTGTTTTAAAATATTTAATTAATTTTCATTGTTCACGAATATAATAATTCCGAAACATCCCACACAAACGGATTACACATTTACTTTATGATTTTTTTTAATTCACAAGCGGTATTTTGTTCACTCCACACAAATTTTCGCCTTGTCAGATTTATGAGTTTGCTCAAAATCAAGTTAACTTTAGTATGAGTATGATAGTGAGTAAGTACAACGACATTACATTAAAAACTGAATAATAGTATTTTATAAAAAATGATTAGCTTTTGAGTCCTCTGACTCAATTGTGGTTAACCGTTAGTTAGTTTTAAGTTAACTCAAAATCCGAATGGAATAATTTACAAAAACATACAGTATTATATAAAATTTTTGTAATAAGAAAATTTATAAGAACAGGACCTATGATAAAAACATTATTTTTAGTAAATCGGACAAATATAAAAAATATTACAAAATATCTTTTCGTGTTATTGTCTTTTGATATGTATTCATATGAATATGTAAATGTTTTGTAAATGTCACTGAATAACATAAGGTTTTTAAAATAAAAAAATTCTCTTATTTTTAAAATTAACACTTTAATCGATTTCCGGCACGGGTTCCCGTTATTCGATTCTACTAAAATTTAACAGTTAGGCTGTTAACTTAATTAAAAGAGATTTATGTAACATTTGGAATAATTTTGATTATTACCTATTTATTTAGATCAAATTATTGAAGATTTAGATTAATATTTATATATTTTTTCTATATTTATTATAATACTTTCCTTGAAAATATTTAAAATATCTTCAAAAAATACATACTAAACAAATAGCTTGAACCAATGAAACATTGTTTTCGAATCGAATCATCGAATTTGCATTGGTTCGATTATTCGAAATTTTCGCATAAACACATGATCTCCAATGACACGTTAATGTTAAAATCGTGCATGTTTCGCCTAAATTGAACCACTTCGTCACATCTGATTAAAAACATCTTTTTCGTTATCAAGAAATATAAGTGATCCTACCTACAAAACCTTATATTCCCTTAAAAATGAATTTAACGTAAAACTTTAACATTTTGTATACAAAATTTAACACTTACATACCTATATTACCATATAGAAAATAAATAGCTTTTTGCACTAGTTTCCGACCTAGTGCATAAACTCTCAATGATAGTTGATCATTGTTTATACTACAATGCATTAAATCCTTGTGTTCTTCAGTGGATAGCACAAGAGAATGACCTAAAAGGAATTTGAGTACAATTGGATCTTTGTAGATAATTTTACTAGGACATAGAGAAACCAAAAGACACTATGTAGTATATCCTTTACAGCATAAAAGACGAAAGGAACAGCGTCTTAAATTATTTGAATAATGGCTTCTAATTCTGACCTCCAAATTTGAAATATGCCATAAATTTTGTAATTAAAAAATAATTCTAAAAGAATATACAAACATACATACATACATATGCATACATAGGTACTTACATATATTTAAAAGTTCCTTTAGTTTTAACGAAAAAGGTTTCAATTTAACATAAATTAAAATAATATTATTTTCAAAATTTTTATGAGTTTTCATAATATTGGACAAAATTTCGCAAAATATTTTCCTTGAGATAAATTGTACATACATACCTACATACATACATACATATGTATGTATTATTTTTGCAACATTAATAATAAATAAAAACTAGGTATAGAATAATAACCTTTCAAACATAATGAGAAATAATCAATTGTGTTTTCTTGCCCTTCATATGTAATAAAAAGTAAGAATAAGTTTTAAAAAACATTAAGTTTCTTGCCGGTCTAGTAAAAAAATAACATTAACAGCATAGAGATACACATATTTTTGCTATAAAAATGGAAAATAAAGCAAAAAATACAAATACAAACAGTAAGAAAGAAAACACAGTACAAAGGCACTGTAAGTGTTTTGTCGTCAACTGTACCCACTACAAAAAAAAAAAAACGCAAACGTTCCCTGAAGTTTTGTTGCTGTATGTTATACGGCTTTATTCCTTTTTTTAGTCAGTTACATATTCGGAGTGGCAAGAATGAGTTTAACCAATTCAAAATGGTGAATTCAATAAACATTTTTAACTTAACAGATAAAGAGAATCTATAAGAGAGGTAAAGGGAGACTGAGAAAAAGAGTGAGAGTTTTAAGAGAGTTTTTTTGACAACATATTTATCTGTAAGATAAAGAATTCAATGTGGTTCGGTTAAAGTTTGAAAGTAAAACAAAACATGTTGCTTTCTGAAAATACATGCATGTATTGTATATTAAGGATACTTTCATACATACAGACATGGACAATAAAATAGGTGTGTGATTTACTTTTTCATAAAAACTTTTTCATAAATAAAAACATTTTTTTTTAAATAAACTAAAAACTATGTTGTAAAAAATTCAGTGATGTTTAATTTTTTCAGCTTCGAAAAAATATGATATTCTGTAAAATTATACTTATAACAAATAAAGTTCACATTAAATGTAATAAACATTTTTATGGAGGAATCATTGTTGTTAAAAATTTTAAATATTACTATTAAATTAAAAAATAATTATTGATTATTATCCTATGAAGGCATATCAATTGGTCTGAAAGGATTTTTAAAAAATACAAAAAATTGGTAATGATCAAAAACATTTCTGTATTAATAAAAAGTAATTTTAGTATTTTCGAAATAAATATAAAATATCCAAGGAATGCCCAGTCCACAGCCATGCTAAGGATAAAATAAATTTTTAAATAAATAATTTTTGATTTCATTGACTTACTATCGCGAAAATCATATTTTTTTAAATATTAGAAATGTTTTTCAAATTTTCAATTCTAACTAATTTTTTTAAAATTTGAATAGCTTTTTTTCAAAAATTGTATGCACACACCTATTTTTTTTTTGACCATATGTGTATATGTATGTATGCAAATTTTAGAAGAATAGTTCTCAAAATATTCGTTTTAATGTAATAAATACGGTCCGCAGTCCCATTTATGGAAGTTGTTTAAATTATTTTAAAATTAATTTTTTTTAGGATTCATCTGGTCCTACTTTGGATTTTTACATATCAGATTCGCTGCAGGATATGCTTGATATAGATATACGAAGTGAGGTTGCGAATGTAGTGGGGAGTGTAAATGACTATGAGAGCTGCCTGGGAGATCTACCAACATCACTTGAACATGCCACAGATTCATTATCTCTTTTAAATAGCAATTGCAGTAATACAGCAAAAGAAAGCGGAAGTATAGGCAGCAGTTGGAATACATCATCCGCCTTTGGCTTAGGTTCATCAAATTCCTCCTCATCGTGGTTTGGGGCAAGCAATGATTTTCTTGCAGATGTTGGAGCATGTGTTAATCCTATATCAGTAATGCCCTTAATATCATCATCCTTGATACACATGTCCCCAAAAACAAATCTTAATGCAAATATACTGCGAAGCAATTCTCCACCACCGCCGTCACCCAATGTAAATGATACCAAGTCTCATTTGACTTTCTCGCCCGCTCATATTAAGATCAGCGCGCATTCCATACGAAATGAGCAAATTACATCTCACATACCAAAGCAGATAGTGGCCATTTCATCAGCGGTAACATCGGCTACAACAGTTCCAGCAACTCTGGCGACGAATTCCGTACTGCAGCGCAAAAATGCTGCCGTTGATGCCATTCGAAAAGATTTGGGAGCAGACTTAAGAAAAGTCGTACCCATATCATCGGCCAGTGAAAATATATTATTTAAAACTGCTACATCAACGTCGACTAATAGTGCAGGTAATACTAATAGTGTTACATCATCAAAAACATCCAATACGACATTTTCGGGTAATAGTTCTTCTGCCAATCAAACCGCTAATAATAATAACAGCAGTACATTAAATGGAGGGACTACATCATCAAGCACTATAAAGTTAGGTCCTGGTATTGGCGGATTAACATTTGCCAATAACATTACCTACAACAAGTTGAAGCAACAGTCAAATTTAAAATCGTCAACAGCTTCAGCTTCCACATCCGCTACGATAACGTCAAACGGCACAATAGTTCTAAAGCGTGAACGTGAATCTAGTCCTATGCAAACAATTAGCAATAATGGTCAACATGTAACCAAAATTTTATCAAGGAATTCGATACAGTCATCATCTAGTTTTACACCCAAATCAATTGCATCATCAGCTCATCACACCTCGTACGCACTTCAGCAGCATCATGTCGTTAATGGAACTGCTTCCTTGACAAATAATGTCAACAATAGCAATAACAATTCAAATGGAAATCATAACGCCAGCTTGGTTAACAACTCTGGCAATTCCGCTAATTCAGTTACTGTATTCACTGCAAGTGGCTTGTCTTCCTTAAACAACAGTTCATCTTCCGGTAGCGCAAACTCAAATATAATTGCAGTTAAGCCACTTCAACAAAAAATTAAAGCAACTGTAGTTGAATCAGAATTCCCTAAGCCAGCTTACTCGTACTCCTGCCTAATTGCAATGGCCCTTAAGAATTCTCGACGTGGGTCTTTACCAGTTTCCGAAATTTATAGTTTTATGTGCGAACATTTTCCCTATTTCAAAACAGCACCAAGTGGCTGGAAGAATAGTGTTCGACACAATCTTTCTCTCAACAAATGTTTCGAAAAAATCGAAAAGCCGCCAACAAATGGCAATCAGCGAAAAGGTTGTCTTTGGGCAATGAATCCGGAACGCATTGCTAAAATGGACGAAGAAGTGCAGAAGTGGTCACGCAAAGATCCCATGGCCATACGGAATGCTATGGTTTGTCCAGATAACCTGGAAGCTCTGGAGCGGGGTGAAATGAAGCACGGCAGTAGTGGTGATTCTGATGTCGAAATGGACAGTCAGTCGGAAATAGAAGAGGCATCCGATATGGAGGAACAGGAATTGGATGAAACTCTAGTCGACAATTTGCTTGTAGAAGAGGATGTAGACGAAGATATAATCAACGGCACTTCTTCACATGTTGTGGACGACAACGAAGACAACGATAGTTGCGACAGAAAGAATTTGCACACTACTATAAGTTCACCTCTTACAATATCAACGAAGACAACAACAACGAGCAATACCCCCGCCACTTGTATTCCAACGAACATCCATCGGGATTTCGATATTGAGGTAAGGGATTTATTGTGCATAGTTTTAAATACATTATATGAATTGATTGCTTGAAAAACAATAGGTAGAATATGTATAGTCGCTTTTATCATTAAAACCACTATTTCTTCTCAATCGTTTCAAGCAATTAACCAAATATAAAATATTAAAACTTTTCGATTAAAAAATATAATTTTACTTTTATAGGTGGAAGATATTTATGATGCCATCGATATCGACGATGATAAGGAAGCCGTGAGAATGGCTATAAGTCAGTCTGACATTATTGAATTGAGTCCGGCCGATTACAACATTTCGGGTGAGAGCCATCAATCGCCGAAAAGAGCTCGACTAAATGTTAACTACTCTATTGGTCCAGCTGGTGAAATCGAAAAGCAATTTCAAAGTCACAATCAACAACAGCAGCTGCAAATTCAAAACATTAAGAAAATAGTCAAAGTTCAAAATGTTCATGATCTGCAGCAAATCCAACAACAATTGCAGCAACAGCACCAACAGATTGTCGTGCAAACAATTACGACAAACAACAATTCAAGTCAACAAACACTACATCAACAGCAAGGAAACACACATTTTACTCACATTGGTCGAAAAATGCAATTGGTGAACCGAATTTCATAAATGTATTTCCCCAAAAATGAAAATATATTTTTTGATCCTTAAAAATGTGTTGCGATTCGTTAAAAACAAAGTTTTTGTTAACAATTGCAAGTTCATGTTCATACATTTCATAGTGTTAATGCAAAAAGAAAAAAATTCCATGTATACAATAATTTGTTTTTTAATACTTTATTGCTCTACAAAATACGCTTAATTTTACTTTAAGTTTTTTCTTGTAATTAAAAAAATAGGAATTCTAATTTATTCATATGTATTTCTAAAATTTTTTACATATTTTAAGTACTAATTAAAACCAATATGTCACAAACAATCCCCCTTCCTATCGCCACAATGTTGTACTAATCAAAAAAGCTCGTTATCATAATAATGGATACTGGTTTAGTTTTTATTCAATAGAGGAACCAATCATTATTTGTTCTTTTTTAAATTCAAATAATACGTTTTTTAATTAAAACTTAAAACTTTGAACTTACGCCTATTTGAAAATAATTCTATGATTTACAGAGTTATCTGGAATGCAAAACTATTACAACATTTTCCTTTTCTGAAAACATTTCTTAAATCATGCGATAGTAGTGTTTATTTATACTTTTGTTTTGCAATATCTATCACATTGTATTCTTTAGATTTAAAATCTCTTGTTAGAATTTGCATGTTTTGCATTTCAGTTAACGATTAACGTACATAAAAACGTAGGTATGTATGTCGTTATTTAATGAATTTATTAAAATATATTTTTAATACATTGTTTTAAAGCATTTTTACAACATAAAGCGATGTTGCGATGGAAATTCTATATTGAAAAAATATTCTTGTTTTTGGCCCTTTTATTTTTAATATTGAAGATAATTAATTTTATTACAGAAATTTCGTTTTACATTTTTTATTACAAATTTAAGATTTTAGTTTTATGTACAAATAATTAATATTATTTTGGTTACATTCACAAATTCTAGCAAAAATAATATCTTAATATTTAATAATTGTAAGTAATATAATTATTGATATTTTTTGTTGAATGGTATAGTTTTAATTTAAATACTACACAGAGAACATGTTCCAAAAATGTTGTTTAATTTAAAATAATTATTCATTTTAAAGAAATATGTATGTATATACTTTCTATGTATAGTTCTGATCCATTACTAGTCAGAACAGGGAAATGTTCAAGCAGAACACTAAAAGTATTAAAATTTAAGCACCGAAACTATTTACTGTAAAAACTTTATATCTGTCAAGTACTGGCACAAAACTATACATACATACAATTTTATAAACTTTGTAAAATATAAAAGTTTAATACAACAAAACATATAAAAAAAATCATAAATACATATTTCTGCTTTTTCACATTCATGACAATTTTATTAACTTTTGCAATAAAAGTTTTTTTTTTTTTTTGATTTACGTTTATTATTTATAATTTAGAAATGTGTTGATCTCACGTATACATACATACATACATGCATTATAATACATATGAATAAAACATTCCTTTTGTTCTTAATATAATATAATATCATCTGCTAAAGGTCAACCAAAAAACCTTTTTCTTCAATGGATTTTACTACATTTTTAACCGTTGCAGTATTTACTAACAACAAACAAAATTATGATGCATTCTAAAACGATAAAACCGATACTAACTTCAAAAGTTAATTAGCGGTAATTGTACATATGTACAATGTACATAAGACATATACACCAACGTAATTATGTTCATACATGCATACATATGTACGTATGTATGTAGTATAAATTTTTTATAGACCAGGCTGACTGACGACCAATAAACAACTTTATAATCAAATGCGTGTTCAATAAGCTTTTGCTTGAATTCAAATCTTACATCCTTTTTGATTGACATGCAATAGAGTACAAACATTTAAACGAATATTAACCATTTTTTATACACACATATACATATATTTACATTTTAAATTAGCCACTATAAATACGTATATTAAAAACTAAAAAAAAGTAATTTAATCCTATTTTTGTATGTACATATACTTATGCTAAATTAATAATTATATACATAAAAATAATAAAAAAAAAATCAACAAAACATAATTCAAATCATTTTGTTTTTCTTGACTATGTACATATCGTTTATTTACTACAAGACTAGTATAAGTCCTTCGTTTAGTTTTATATATTTTTAAAATGTCTTAGCTTTTATATTTTATATTTTTTTCGGTGTGAGACGGATTTTTTAATAAAAACAAAAATTTGTTAAGTAAACATTTTGTTAAATTTAGTTGAAAAGTATATTAAATTTTTATATAATAAATCTGGTTTATTTTTTCAAAACCCATAATTAGAAGTTATTTATGGAAGTTATTATTGCCAGTCTTGTAGTAAATTAGTGATGTGTATTATGTGTGGGTGAGAATTTGCATTGCCAAATCATTTAAATTTTATACGGCGTATCATTGTCAGCCAAGTGCTTGCCTTCTCGCTTCAGTTAGAGTGCTGATAGAAAGCTTACTTAAAAAGGTCCATTAAACGGTCTTCCCTTGTAAGTCTATTAGAAGATCTTTCGCTGAAGGCTTATATTATAGGAAGACTTATGATGTAATGAATATAAGATTGTCTTCCGTTAAAGTCAATTTATAAGATCTTAAGTCGAAGGCTTTATACAGGAAAATTATAATAAAAGTTTTATTGACTTCATAAAAATTTTCAAAAATTTATTTCAAAAATTCCAAACACATACAATACTTTACGACGAACTGCGACTGACAGCTACGCAACGTAAAAGGTGTTATTATAAAGTATAAAAAAATCATTAAAAATTAATATATAAAAAAATATTCAATATAAATTATTAAATATCCTCAAAATATTCAATATAAATTATTAAATATCCTCAAAATATTCAATATAAATTATTAAATATCCTCATGTGTTATTAATGTTCGAATATAAATCTTGTAAAAAAATTTCGTTTTTATAGCAAAATAGTTATCATTTTATTTAGTTTTTTTGTCTCTCCTGTAAACTTTTCAAGTGTTGTTACGCCCTTTTGCATTTCAGGTGACGATATAAAACATATAACATTAAAAAATGGTGTTTTTCACACACAGAAATCACAATTAAACGCAACAAAAAAAGTCAAACAATAATTTTGACAGTTTTGTTTTTGTTATTTTCTCTTGTTTTACATACGCCAAATTTGGATGTTTTTTGAACATTTGTACTTCATGCACAATTTTGACGTATTGATTGTGTCCGTTTTTATTTAAATACATACAGTAAACAAGCGCTATCAGTTACAGTTCGTTGCCAGGGTGCACTCGCAAGGTGAATTCAATTCAACAGCAGATCACTCATTTTTTTATTTGAGGTAGACTTAACTGTCAAAGTACTACAATTAGAGTTGGCACATTCCATAAAAATATGTGCATCTCATCTAGGGATAATTTAATTATATTCTTAGGACACTGTTTTTCAAAATTTTTTTTCATATTTTTCTTTCAATGTTGGTGAAACTTAAAACTTAATATTTTGATTTTAAAAACTATTATAGCTTTAAAATAAAAAAACGAAACGCGTGGTGTATAACTTGCATCTTATAAAACGCAAAAGGTTTGAAAATCGTGAAACGACTTCGACGTTATTATTGGACGGCTTATTACTATTTTCTTTCGATATATGTATATACAAAATTTAAATTTCTAAAATTTATTATTAATATTGTATATTGTGTATTAATATTGTATTATTAATATGTATCCTATACCCGATCAAATACTATCGATGAAATACTTTTCTTAACATTCTATTGAAGTAAACATGAGATACGAAAAACTTGGCACTTGCAAAACTTGGGAACTGAATATTTGAAGTAAGTACAATTTTAGATAATATTTTAAAACAAAACTATTTTTCAACAGCAATTTTAATACACTTAATAATTATGAGAAAACAATATTTTAGGGATTTAACATATGTATGTATGTGTGACATTGTTTAATGTTATTTTTTTAATTGACAAATTAAAACCTTTTTTATTCTAATATGCCATTTTTTCAGAATTTTGATTCTAAAAATTAAATATTTGGCCGATTTGATATTTCAAAATCTAGAATAACACGTGAATAAACAAACATACATAATTTATTATATATTTTAAACTTTTTCAACAAGACATTTCTCCAACTTTTTGTTCGAAAGGCTAAAAGGCCTCTACATATATTTTGCACACAAATATTAAAATTTTCTACAATCTCATGCATTAAGGCCCAACTGCAATGTGCATAAGCTTACGTAAGGGAATGTCAACACCGAGAAAAGTTGGTCAAATGCTTAAGGAAAAACGAAGAAACTTAACTTAAGTACATTATAGTTTGTCAAATAAATTGTATATTTTAAGGTGACTTAAGCTGTATTATACTTAGGCTTTTTTTGCACTTAAAATATTTTACCTATTTTGCAATATGTTTTCCATTTTTCTCTCCAATACCATCAATGATATTTTATGAAAAATATATATCAATAATCGTTTAATGTTAATGATCGTACGTTAGTCGATGTGTATGTAATATATGGAATATACGTTTACAATTTTATTTTCTTAAGTTACTATGTCTACATATCTATGTATATGATTTGTACGAAAACAAATTATTTTGGTGGTTTACGTTTTCTAGGACCTGTTGTACATACTACGAGTATGTTTGACTCATTCGTGTTTCATGCGTTTAGGTCCGCGCTCATTGACAACATTATCAGCAGCAATGTATTCTAATTGATAGCCAAAATCGAATTCCATTTCCTTCTGCTACAATCGAAAATGTAAATAAGATACATGCATATTAAAACAATTGTTGAACAGACTACAATAGCTCACAGAAATGTGCAATTCTTTTTTACATTCGTACATACATGTATGTATGTAAGTAGTTTTTAAAAATTTACCTTTAAATCACAAATAACTGCAATGGCAGTTTTCTGATGCGCTTCTGCGATTTTATGTTCCACCAAATAAAACATATATTCATCATAGAGTAGACGAATAAGGTGAAAACTACCAAAGCTCGATGCCGATCGCAATGTCAAATCCCGAATTATCATTGAACTATAAAAACTCCATTTCAGGAGAAATTGCCGAGCTGCTTTTGCATATCCAGGTTTTCCGCAATAATCTTGTAAAGCTGATTCTACAACGACCTGTAACCAGGCAGCCCACTGCTCCAAAGAACTCTGTTGTTGCAATGCAGATTTAAAATCGTTTTCTAATCGCTGCACAATTGCTGGTTCACATTGACACACCCAGGCGGCTTGTTCCTATAATGGATTTATGTTTAAATAAAATTTTATATTTCCAATAAAATCAACAGCTTTGAAATTCCATATAAATTATATTATGAAATGCAACTTTTATAAACGGAAACGATTTCCAGATACAAATACAAATTAAAGAAATGTAAAATCATATCAATTATAAACCTTGCAAAACTAATAATTTTCCGCTAAAAAATAAAAAAGGAATATTTTATTGGAGATTCCTACTCGGAAAGGTAATATATAAAGTGCTGTATACATTTAAAAATTGCGACTACTTGGCACATGCGTGTAAAGAGCATATATCTAGAACGAATCAAAATTTATGGAAAAATATTTTCGCAACATGGTTTAATGTAATGCAAGTTATAGAGCATGTTGTTATTAAGATCATAAAGATGATTCAATTCTTAATTTTATTTTATGGACAAGTTTTATTTTGTTATTGGACACTTTGAAACGCGATATTAGAAAACAAAAAATGCAAAACTTTGATAACAAATTTCTTACTTTAAAATACCTTAAGACATTAGGAACATTAGTTTTAGAATAATTATCGAAGAATGCATTTGTTTTTAATAATACCGATTATATAAATGTCCATTGGAAAATGTGTAATGCCAAAAAACCATATGGGGCATATGTATCACATTCGTGGATAAAGGGTTATACAAATTTCTTCATTGTTTCGGAACAAATAAATATGTGTGCACTCATATTTAATTTTTAAACGTTGAAACTTTTATGCAATTATTTTTTTCAATTTATCTGAACATTGTGAAAGTCTACGCGATTTAAATCACTTAACATTTATGTTCTTTGACCACTGTTCTGTACATATATAACTTTTAAACGTTGATACTTTTATGCAATTATTTTTTCAATTTACCTGAACATTGTGAAAGTCTACGCGATTTAAATCGCTTAACATTTGTGTTATTTGACCACTGTTTTGGAGAACTGCTCGAGCTGCTTGTGCCAAATGATTGAGAGATGTATAGCGACGAAGTGTTTGACAAAACGCTGAAACAGCTGATGATTTTATTTGAACCATACGCTCCGGTACTCCAATCATTGATTCACATAACCAAATTTCCATATTTTTAGCAAAATTGCGTATGGCTTGAGTCAAAGTATTTGGAATGGATCTTAGCACATCTGGTATAATAACATCAACTATATTCTGATAAAATTGATAGTCAATCTGAAAACAAATTGATATTAGTGAACAATAAATATCGATTGGCTGTTAATAAAACTACCTCACGCACGAACTTCTGAACGCCTGAACAGTGGCACATTAAATATAATTTTGTTTTAGTTAAGTATTTTTCCTCTTCAGCACACTCATCCATGTTACTGTTTTCACGCCAAAAATCTCGCCAAATAAATTCAATAGTATTAAATTCTAAGTTTAAAACAGCGTCCAAAAAACTCTCGCAATGCTCTCGGTACATTGAGCGAAATGTTTCGACATCTGCTTGAGTTAGCTCACTATCAAAAGTGTTGTCTAGTTCAATCGAAGGAAATGTAGGTATCGCTCCAACACCATCACCAAGAAACTAAAAGGAGACAATTGATATACATATACATTGTGATAGTATTCCATTTTTACTTACTTGACCACAAGCTTCGTGTGTTTCCGATTTAAACGTTTGCTGTTTTTTGTTATAACGACTACTATGCAAGATGTTACTTGTATTGGGATTTGATCCACTGGAATGTAATGCACTAGATGTCCCTGCAATTGGACTTGAACTGCAAGGTGTCATTGCATTTTGACTCTGGTTATGAGCCATGTGAACAGTATTTGGTATTTGAGTTTGAAATGCTGGCTTTTCGTCAAGAATTTGATTAAGCATTGACTCTGGTTTGATGCGAATTCCGTAATAATGATACTTTGAATTTCCACGAGTACCAAGTCGTCGAGTTCTAAGGCCCGAAAATACTGATCGTATCAGTTTTCCAAAACTGGCTGCGTTTACAGGTTCAATTTTACTCTCGTTGCAATGTTGTATGTAGTGGTTATACAAAGTTGATCGTGGCAAACTTACACCTTCTGCTGTTTCGTAATTTCGTGACAGCCACTTAATCTATAAAATATACATATATATGTATATTGTTTAATTTACTTAGGTAATTCTTAATTAAGATTTAAATGAAATTTATTTAAGATTTTATTGTAAGATGTACTTGTTGTTGTTTTTATAAGAAATATAAGAAAACCAAAAAATAAATGAATAAATAAAAAATAGTACAAGGTCTGTTTCTCTAAATGCGATAGAACGTTTCCTTCAACTGACGTTTATTTGTTGTTTTCAATATAAATATACGAATGCAACAGGTCCAAAGTGCACTGAAGTGTTCACCTACTGCATAGAGCATAAAAATATTCATGAAAACATTTTAAAACATTAAACAGAATCGGAAAACTTCTTTTGGAATAACTATAACTATTTGGCATTTAAATTTCCAAATGTATTGATTTAACTCCGAATCTGAATTCCATTCAATAAAAATATTAATACGTACATATGTAGTGCGTATGAATGTAGAAGTATAACTGTATTTAAAACTATAATCAATTCTGAAATTTATTGTGGATATTTACTTACAGTCGCTGACGCTATTTTGTTGGTATTTCCTAAAGTGTTATGGTCGTGATCAGGAGAGACATTACCTCCAGCTGAGCTACTTCCACCCTGTATATTAACACTTCCGATATTTACGGAGTTTGTATTTGATGATGATGGGGTTTGAGGTGTACTATGAGAATCTTGTATAAATGCAACTTCCTAAAAAAACAAAGTGAAAAAAATTAAAAAAAAGTTTAACAATTAATGTGTTTACTTGCCGTTAAACTATGTGGAGAATCTCTGCTATGAGATTGTGAGGACGTATTTAACAGTAGACTTTCTTCTACAGGTACAATATATGGTAATGAGGATGCATGTGACGATGTATTTAATGGTATAGTTGATGAGTAATTTGTGGCTGATGCTGTGGAATAATAAGATTGTCCTCCAGCTTGATAATCTCCAATAGGACAAAAAGGATAGGCCCTAAAAAGTATAATGTTGAATATATTTTTGATCTTAAACGATAATTATAATTTCAAATAATTGTCAAACTTTATTAAATCTTACTCGAATATAGCTAACTCTTGGTTATTATGAACGAAATTTCTAGTCCCTAAGATTATTAATCTTTTTAATACGCTTATTAAACTTTTTAATACAAACAAATTTGATAATTTTTTAAGAAATGCTTATATTCTGAAATAAGCAATTCGATCAAACGTTTTATTGGTACTTTATGAATAATGAAGCAGGATATATTACATTATAGGAAGTTATCTTGGGTCACAGGATGAAAATTCAAGTAAGAATATCCTTTAAAGTTGAAAATTTGTTCCAAAATCATTCCTAGAATAGGGACCTTGTTTTAAACGGTTTCGCATTATAAAATTGTTCATCTATTTTTATTTACAAAATAAGATCATATCGGTACCATTACCATTTACATTTTTTGTTCGAGTCAGCACTTTTTTGTATTGTATTTATTTAAATAAAATAAGAAAATAAATTTAAAATTTTAACTTTTCTTCATGCATTTTAAAATAGTTTTAAATAATTTTTAAAATGGTTTATCAAAGTTTTATTTATAAACAATATTGATTCATTATGAAAAGTTAAATATCACTTTTCACAAAAAAGATGTAACTGACAAAAAAAAATTTTACATTATATTTAAAAATATTAACTTATTTTTAACTTACATCTGAGACTGACTTGAATTACTATGATACAACTCAGTGTCCACGTATTGAACTTGATAATTTTGACCTCCATCTTGGTTTGAAACTGAAAAAAAAAATAGAATAGTGTATCACATATTAATAATGTGCATATTTAAATAAGCGACACAAATTTTTTCAAAAGGATATTTCATTTTATTTAAGTCTCTGGTTTTGTTTTTTGATTTTTTATCTTTTGCCAATTTTATTTTTACCAAAATAATAAAATTTCGTGTAAATATATGACCAAATCACAATTACGCTTCTAAAAATATATCTTGTAAAAGTTTACCTTTTGTGTTGAACGTTCGTGAGCCGACCAGTTTTTATTTATTTATTTATTTATTTTTTTTGAGTATAATAATTAAAAAAACGTGGTTTTATAATAGTAAAAAAAAAATTGTTTGACAGGCCGCCCTTCTCAAGAATCGTTCTTTGGTTTGTAAAACTATGTCATACAGATAATTGGGCTGATATGATAACTGGTGTCGCAACGGCTCACTAGTTTTTACCCAAATTTTGCCAATTCCTTTACATACAATTGAATTTATTTCATTTTAAATATATATAAGAGGCTTTTCCAAAATTACTCGGTGCTAGTGGATTTAAAGTCGAATTCTTTATATTTATATTTTTATAATATACATATGTTTATATAAGTTCATATATATAAGTTTATATACATACAGTAAATCAACTAAGTTTTTTGCCTACCTTTTTTAAGAGAATTTAGATTTTTGTTCATAAGTAAAATTGGAAAAAAACATGTAAAAAGTAAATTTATGTTTTCCAATTAAAAATAGAGATTGTGTAAAATGGGAAAACCAAGAAAAAAATATTAAAATACAAATTTTGGTGCATTTGTTGTTGCATTTTATAATTCTTCATCAGAATTTGCATGTCAAATATTTTGCATATTGAGAATTTCGGTTAATTTCGTTGGGTTTTTCAAATTATGTTTTAATTCCTTTTTGGAATTTATTGTTTTATTGTTAAAAGGAAGAGTGTTAAGTATTTTTCAATTGCGATTTGCAAAAATCATATCCTCATTGGGTGAAAATGTGATGTTATTTGCCTTAAAATGTTTAAAGGATATTAATGAGGCAATTTCGATATAAAAAATTAGTTTAGATTTCTAAAACAAGTGTAAATCAATAAAATATAATTATGAAATGTTTAATCAATAACATTAAAAAATATAAAATAGAGTAATAGATGAAATGATCCAAAGAATTATTAGAAAAAAAGCGCAAAGGGAGGCGACTTGTATCCAAGGAAAACTATTGGACTCCTGATTTATCTTTTTCAAAATCTATATAGAATGTAAAGTGAACTGTCGTGTAGTACAGGAAAAATACCTAATATAGATATAGATATTTTAAAATAGAGGTGGTTATCATACCGTAACGTCAACAAAAGCAATATTTTTCACCTAATACATACACTTATATATATTTAGAACCCAAATCAAGAATAACTATCCAGATCCAAATACGCCTACTGTATCTTACTACTGTATCTTATTCATAAAATAACGAATTTAAAATATGAGGTTGAAAATCAAGATTTTAGCATTTAATAGTTCTATAGTGGTATATGGTGATGTCCCCATACTTAGAGTGGCTAGGATTGTACTTAGTGTTAGATTTATTGAATAAGAATCAATATTATACAATTCTAAATAAAATTTACACAATACTCCCCAAATAGTTGGAGTTTCCGTAATGTAGTTTTTGTTTATCAACACAAAATGACCAAAAACCCGGATTATTTTTATTATAATATATAGATTTATACCTCACAAAACATTTTTTCTAGGTCCGAATCCATTGAATATCTAATATATCATGTATCTAATTCAAAATTACTTATTATTTTCGAAATTTAATGAAAGAAACGATAGATTTCATGTTAAGTCAAATATTGATAAATTCTGATAGGTATATAGGATAATAAATCGGTTAAAAAATGTCCAAAGTTAGTCGTTCCACTACTAAAATATCTGAAAATTGTTATATTAATATATAGAAGTAATAAAAGTATAAAATATTATAAAATAATGCAGCAATATTAAAAAAAAATGAACAAAAAACCTAAAAAGCAAAATACTTTATTGACCCAAAAAAATAACAATACGTTCACATTTTTTCAAAAATCTCGTTAATTAATATAACGATTTTACTTTTTATGGTAGAAAATTAAAGTATAAGATATTCTTTAAAAAATACAACAAACAAATTGCTTTGTTTTGCTAAAAAAATAATTGTTCAGATAAAATTTTTTCTTAAAATTTATAAAATTTTACATAGGCAAATTACTTAATTGATTCACTGTATATATATGTACATACATACATACATACATACATACATACATACATACATATAAAATTTCAATGTATTTTGTTGTTTTTCTGACTGTATTTGACTAAAAACTGCAAAACTGTTTAGTACTGGAACAGACATATATATTATAAATATTTTTTTTTTTTTGTTGAATAAAATTTTTTCTTATCTAGAGAAAATTGTCTTTCCAATAAGCTATAAAACATTAATAACGATGAATAAATAACAACGAATAATATTTTACTCAATATTAAATTTTTCATTCCATTTCCGGCTCACGCTCCTATTTTCCGATATGACTGAAATTTTATGTCATTATGTTTTATACAGCTATAAAAAAATTAAACCCATCTGGACAAAATTTTTGGACATTTCTTATTTACACATGTATTATTTTACATATTGGTTAAATAATCATATACGGACACCACTATATGATAAAAGGTCAGTTTTGCACTTTTTTAGTTGTAGGCCCCCAAAAAACGTTATCTTCGCAAAAAGTTTTTTTTTTTTTATTTTCCTTGTTTAGGTCTATAAGTGGCAAACCGTTTAAAATTTAAGAAAACAATGTACCTAAGATCTTAATAAACAACTTTTATGAACTTCCTAGAAATGATAGGTAACTCGAAAATGTGAAAAGATTCCTAAATTTTTTTAATTTCGTTTGTTTTTTCTTTACTTCAACATTAGAGTGTCCTAACTTTTTGGGAGGAATACCTCTAAAACGATGCATTTCAATGAACCAAACACGGGAAAAATAAGAAACAATTTTTTTGAAGAGGTCCTCAGTTCCCTACCTGCGATTGCAAATCTTGATTTCAGTACAATATGTTTAAAATTTTTTTCGAATTGGGTGTCAAAATTCCGCAATTTTAAGCTTGTCGCGGGAAAAATAATTAAAATGGGTTTCAGTGTATTTCTGGTCCGCAAAACGACTTTGATTGTATTATAGGGGGCATACAAAATTCAAAAATTCTGAAATGGACTAAACTAACTACCAAACAATTTTTGGAAAATTTTTCTGTATCAGCTAAAAATTACGACAATTTCGATAAAAAAGCGAAAACAAATGGAAAATTTTTCTGTATCAGCTAAAAATTACGACAATTTTGACATTCATTTCGATAAAAAAGCGAAAACAAAATGCCTCTCCAACCCACTAAAAATCAGTTTGTGAACCAAAAATATTCTACAAAATTTTTAAAAATATTTTTCCCGTAAACAGCTCAAAATTACGTAATTTTCGAGATCCATTTCAAAAAAATCGAAAGTGTTTTATTTTTCAAAAATTATACCGAGGTCAGGATTTTCAATCTCTGGTATGAAACTGCGGACTATTCCAAAAATATATGTTTTATTTTTCTTGTTTTCAGTACATAAATACACATCGATTGAGTTGTTTTACATGAAAAAATTTCGATTTGAATGTCCAGGTCCATCAACATTATAAACATAATACTAATATTTTTTTTATTATTTTTTGTAATAGGCGTTGAAGTAAAGAAAAAACAAAGGAAATTAAAAAAATTTCAGGAAACTTTTCACTTTTGCGACATATTTATCATTCCTAGGAAGTTTATATGTTCTAGGAAGTTGTTTATTTAGTTGATTGTTTTCTTAAATTTTGAACGGTTTGCTACTTGAAGACCTGAACAAGGAAAAAAATAAAAAAATGGCGATTCTGATCATGAAGATAACGTTTTTTTTATATGCTCCTATGCTCATAAATTTGGTTCTTTGTGATAAGAGCAACAACATTTTTTCAGATAGTAAATCAAAATTCCGAACGGTTTGCATGAGAAAATGATCACTTTTTCCAAAAATGACTCTTTGGGGGCCTATAACTAAAAAATTGAATGACTTTAGGCTTTTTTAGTCTTTTATTATATAGTGGTGTCCGTATATGGTTATTTTTTGTTTTCGTGTTGCACTGTGTTATATTAAATCACTTTTTAAATTTTTTATTGTTGTTAATATATTTTTATTATTTTGTTCTTTATTATTTGTTCTTTCACGTAAACAGTATTTTTGTAGAAGAATTGATTTGTTAATTATCGAGGCAAAATTGTAAATAATACTAAAATGCTAAACTAGATCAATAATATTTGAATACTGCATGTAAAGAAGAAATGATTTGAACTGTATCCAAAGTAGGAGTAAAAACTATTTACAATGTAAATTGTGGAAAGGAAAAATGAAATATTACATACCACCACAATATGATAAATTGTTGTGACGTCGATACATTGTTGATGCTGTCGCCGATAGAGTTGGTGGAATTGGTGATAAAATTGCAGATGATGAAAATGAAGTAGCAGTAGCGGGTGGGATTGAAGGGATAGGAGGAGGTGAATGTGTCAAGTGAGATGATGGAGATGCTGCAGCTACAGCAGAACAACTTGAAGATACGCTGGCAACGACTGTCTGATGATGATACTGGTGGTACAAACGATGGGCTAAAGAATTTTGTTTGTTAGGGGATTGTGTTTGTTGTTGTTGCTGCTGAGTGGATGGTGAAACGGACAGCACTGGCGAAGATAACTGTTGTTGCTGCTGCTGTTGATTCACCAATTGCTGTTGATGCAGGTGTACCTGCCGATGTTGGTGGTGATGTTGGTAATGATGGTGGTGGTGATGATGATGATGGTGATGTGGATGCGGTGTCAATGCCTGATACGTTTGTTGAAGTAAATGTTGATGTTGCTGAGGCCGTTGGTTTTGATGACCACTTTTAGCACGAGCACTACAACAACACTTTTCCAAAATATGATTAAAATTTGTTGACGGATTTAAATGCTGCAAGTGGTGATGTAAATGCTGCTGTTGATCCAAAGTCAGTCGTGAATGCATTCGTTTGATTTTAATAAAAACTTTTAAATTTTATAACATTTAGCTGGAGAAGAAGAATTTACGTCTTTTACTTCCAAAAATTGACACTCCACGCATTACCACGTTTACTACAGGAAAACGTTAAGGTAATCAAAACAAGACACAAATCACAAAAAATTCACAAATGTGTAAGTAGACGACAAGTAACCGAAAAAAGAGACCGATTGAAAACCCGTCCAAACGATGACTAACCGAGCAACGGATTCAAATAGAGAATGTTTCTATGTGTCCGTCTATCAAGGACACACAATTGTGATGTCTGTCTTTCAACAATTTCACTGACTGACTGTGTTCTTATAGCAACTCGGTGTTGCTATTTTTTAGCGCACGGGAGCAAAAGTGAAGCTGTTCTAAGCAACACAGTATAAAAGTAAAAGTGAACGAGACCGGAAGGATATTAAATAAGTATATGTATTGCGGATAGTATTGGTTACGTGGGTGCCTGGACTTGTGTGTATGTATTGGCAACAAAATAAATCCGTAAAAGAAAAGGCAAGGATAGATACCAAAAGCACTTGCTAAATATTTGTAGCTAAGCAACTGCAGCGCGTAAAATATTTGACGCACGTCTGCAGCGAATGGTCGAATTACAACTGAAAATAAAATTTAACTTTATCCCGGTAAAATGCCTCAACTAATAGACAATGAAATAAAACTTTGACAAGGATGATATTGGTGATGACGACGATGATAATGATGTTTATGAATCAAAAAGGGGATGGTTGTTATGATACTTACGTGTGAATACTTTATTTTTACACAACATAAGTAAGTGTGTGAGTATAGCAACACACTAACACACATAAACACATACAAGAACTGTTGCCACAACCACCATTATCCTCCGTCAATATTTACACGTTATCCGAAAAGCTTTCAACTACATCCCCCACCAAGGTTAGGTACAAATTTATAAAACAACAAATAATAATTACTTGTTTTACAACGAATTATTCTAATTTATTTATAATAATTTATTTTTATTTTGCTTCTACTTACATTTCATATACATATGTACGTTTTAACATTTCCGTTTTCTTAAACATCGATACATGTGCATAAGTATGTGTATGTGTGTATGCATGGGTGAATATTTGTATCACCACCCACCAAAATCCTCCACCACTCACTGCTGCTTATAGTCATCGCAACACAACCAGACAATTTTTTCAATTCAAACTCCGTTGAACGCACCATTTTAACAATAGTCGGGAGTTAAGCAACCAATCACCAAGGAAGCTCAGCACACAAGCACCTCCCCCACGAAAAGTGAGATGGATAAAACTGCGGGTGGCAAAGATTTGCAGTTGTTGCCTTATAAGCAACCATTATAATTTTCTTTTTCACTCTATTTCGTTGACAAGTGTTTCAGTGATTCACCCCAGTTGTGAAAATCGGCATTATGTATATGTTTAAGTGTTCTATAGTATTTAGTTACTAAATCCGCATTTAAATCTGTACAAATGTGCCAAAGACAAGTATCATAACTCAAAAATTGCTGTTTTTAAATAAAACCTTCATGGTTTTTATGTTAATTACATAATTTAGAGTAATCAATCCTATATCTAAAATTTAAATTTTTTTCATAGGAAAAATGTTGGAACCTGTTCTTTTAGAATGAATGCAAACAGATCTACTTCAAATTCTTAAACAACTTTGGTACTAGTTGTGGCGTTATTAAATCCGGAACCCCTGCTCGGAATATTGTTGGGGTTCTTAAATAATTCTAAGTAGCTTTCAAGGAACTAGTTCTTTGGAACTAGTTATAGATTACTACACTAGTTCAATGGAACTTATTCCACTTCCGAAGCATGTTTTTGGAATCAATTGACAAAAATAAAATAAAAACAGAAATTTTTAAAATTTCTCGAAAACGTTTGTATGTATGTATGTATGTATGTATATATGTATGTATGTATGTATGTATGTATGTATGTATGAATGTATGTATGTATGTATGTATGTATGTATGTATGTATGTATGAATGAATGTATGTATGCATGCATGCATGTATGTATGTATGTATGTATGTATGTATGTATGTATGTATGTATGTATGTATGTTTGTTTATCTGTATAAGTATTATTAATAAAAATTAATATATCGTAATTACACCAGCCCCTCGTGTATAATTGATATCTCAACCATGTCGAATAGTACATGCGCAAATTGACGACTACAACTTTATATTGGCATTAAAAATATAAATATTTTCATATGTACATACAACACAATTGGTGTTATACTTTCGACTATCATAGTAAAATATTCAAAATAATAATTATAATTTTCTTTTTTTTTTTAATATTTTAAACTTTCTTCTTATTTACGGTAACATCTATAGATATCAAGATTCTCACTGCAGCTCCTGATTATTTTTGTTAGTATTTTTTTATTAGTATTTTTATATTTTTTACTTTTTTCCAAATGTTTTACTTTTAAAAAAGATGTACACTTTTTATAGGAATAACTCTTAATGTAGTGAACAATAGAAAAAAAATAAAATAAAATAAAAAATGCTCCGTTATTTAAAGGTTATCTCGAGAAAAGTAAAAAAAATTGTTAGACAATTAACAAAATACCAAAATGATCTAAAAATGATTCTAAAATCAGTTCAAAGTTAGGAAATATTTGAGGTTAACTTCGAAAAGATTGCAGAAGTTTTTTTTTAATATATTGTACCGATTTTACGAAACTGAGGCCACTTAAAGAAAAAATAATAATGTTAGTACATTAATATGACAATAGATCCTCCCATGGCAGTTTGCCTTGATGAATCTTTCCTAATCTTGGTGTTATCGCGATTCCGGGGTAATAGAAGTTCTACTAGTCTGCCGGGAAGTATAAATTGGTGGTGCCATTCGACTCGAAGTCGAAATGTGGCAACCAGTTTTCCAACAACATGGCAACATTTACCATCCTTAGGGAGCACTTAGTGGCTCTAGTTGGACTTAAATTACTTGAAGATAATGTTGGCTTAAAGAGTGATGTATGTGAAAAGGACTACAGATACCCCTCAGTGGAGCGACGGTGGGGCTAAATGTTGGAAATGGATCAAGAAGTGCACTGCGTTAAATGGTGATTGATTTATGGTATCGTATTCAGATGTTGTCCTTGAATTTTCCTTTTTTGTCAGGGTATGTTAAGGGTTTACTTAGTGCATACCAGACATATGTGAAATTAGGTTTCTATCAGCTTTTGCTGGCGAGATATTTTTTGAAGCTTCTCGTACGATTTTTTAGTGATCAGAAGTATTAGGTGGTAGGTCGTCTCTAGCTCATTCCAATAATATGTCCATGTAACGATTTCTACATCTTAAAAAAAGATGTCAAAATAACACAACCGCAATATTATTATTATTATTCATTTATTTTTAATCATCTGGTCAGAATTGAAATCTTAAATAAAACAAATAAAATTAGTCGTTCTACAACGTCATAAAATATAGATGTAAGTAGTATGTACTCATAATAATATTAGAAGTGCTTATTAAAAAAGGTTAGTAGAACGCAAAACGGAAACATGTATAGTAAGTTGATAAAAAGTTGTCTTTATAAATTACTATTTTAATAAGGAAACATTTTCCATCGTTTCCTCTATTTTTATGTTTTAGGCATTATTCCGATTTGTACCAGTTAGTAACAAACAAAAACTATATAATGATAAGATAACGTTAACAGGTGATGCAACGGTCCTGAAGTTTTGGCACCAATTTCCAAGAGGAAAATAAAGGTAATTGGGTTTAACAACCGAAAGAACAATTCTAATGGAGGGGCGGGCAAAATTAGTAACTTAGTTTATTTTGGTGCTCTCTACTATATACTTATGTATACGTATTTATTTATATACATACATATATATACATAAATAAATGTAGTATTACATACACATATATATGCGTATATAAAAATTCAAATAACCGTAGTTACACATGCCATACATTTTTAATGATTAGTGAGTAAGGGAGGATTCCAGAAAGATTTCATCTCCTAGCAACGCCCTTTTTGGGGAAAAGAAAATATTTATAAAATAATACAGGTGTAGAATTCAAAAGCACCATTGACATGTTCCAATATACTATTTTTTTCGTACTCAATTTTCTTTGTAATTCTTATTATATTAATTTGAAATAAAATCTGGAAGTTTGTAAAAATATTTCCAAGCATCGTACTGAACATAGTACTGAAATATGCAAATTTGTCACCCAGATTTAATATGAACACTTTAATTTTTCAGTTAAAATTATTGTTTGTTGGTTGCTTTTCGTGTTGCGAGTTCGATTCCCACCAAATCTCTAAAATGTTAACTGTAAATGGCATATCATCATAGTCACGGCGCACACAGAGACATTTGCCACATAGAAAGTAGCAAGTTAAGTTTTGCTGCCACGCCCATTTTTAACAAGTAAATATATATATATATATATATATATATATAATATATATTATATATATATAATATATATATATATATATATATATATATATATATATATATATATTATATATATATATATATATAATATTATATATATATATATATATATATATATATAATATAATATATATATATATATATATATATATATTATATATTATATATATATATATATATATATATATATATATATATATATATATAATATAATATATATAATATTATATATATATATATATATATATATATAAATTAATATTATATATATATATTATTTTGGAACGCTACAACTTTAAATTCCCATATTTAGGGTAAACGGAACTTTGATATGTTTTTAGTTACTTTTCTATATTATAGAGAAAAATTATTATATTAGAAAAAAACTATCAACATATTCAAATTAGCTTTAGTTTTTAAAAAAAAATAGGAGTCCAATCAATTCATTGTATTTAGTCGGCTTTGCATTTTCGGCAAGTGAATCCAAACATATCCGTTACAGTTTTTCTTAATGCTTATATAAATAAGGATTTTACACTTGTACAATTAAATACGAACATTCATTTCTAAGTATTTTATGTACAATGTAGTGATTTCGTTTATTACAATAAAAATTATATTAAAAACATCAAACAAGCGGCGAAGAGATTATCTCTTTATGTAGAAATGAAAGGTAAAACACGGTTCCTTCCTACATACATATTAGTTTTTGTGTATATATGTATGTATGTGTGTTGTGTCGATGTATTTATGTCAGTAAAGTCCTTACAATTTTAGTGATTATTAGGTATATGGTATTGTTGCAAACAACAATTAAAAAGAATTATTTCATTTTTTCTATTATTATTGTTGTTGTTGTTGTTTATTATTTGTAGTAACACTACCACATCTTGTTATTCCTATCGTTGTCTAAAGATAAAAAGGGTGGGATGATGAAGGACATATAAGAGACAACAAACACCGGTTGTGATCTGTAGACAGTAACATCAGAAAGTATGTTTACAGTGCACGTGTCAAAAAATGAAATATCAATTCTTAATTGAGATGTGCAATGACATTTATACTCGTATAAATACGAATCGACAGTAACACACCGGCATACGTACACACATATAAAGCCATACGAATGTCTGTCTATTGTTATTCTGATACTTAGTGTTAAATGTACCCGTCCAGCAGCCCACTTTTCTACAGGCGTGTGCGTTCTTCTATAATTAAATGTATCTATTTAATAGCATGCACTCGAGGCTTTGTTTGTTGTTTGTTACCTTTTGTGGATTTTATCATTACCAAATAATTATTGTACATTGAAAGATGGGCGAATATTTATAAAGTTTCCCTTTTAACAAAACCATCTTTCAAAGGTAGATTTCACCTTTTTTCCACTGAGTTGTTAATTTGTGATTAAACGAAGCGGCTTCCCTTCGGTAAGTGTACTTTACATGTTTATACAGTACGCTGTCTCATAAATATGACCGGCTTAATATATAATATTATAAGAACATATAATTATTATCTGTATTGTAATTTTTGTTAATACATAATTAACATAGTAAAATAAGTTATTTATTTCTTGAATACATAAATTTATAAAAATACTTAGGCATTAACGGGTTTGTTGTGCGTATCTTTTTATGTAAAAAATTGGTAGAAAAACATTACATAGCGATTTGCAAAAATAATGTTAAGAAAATCAGTTTCCAGGAACATATATTTGTATGTATGTCGAAACAGAAAGGATTACATAAAGTAATTCATTACATGGCCAATTACATTACATGTATTAATGAGCAATAACCAATTTCAAATAGTTGATATTATTGATGATTTATCTTTAAAAATACGTTTTCCAGTAAAATTACTTCTATTAAAAAATTATAGATTTTTTGACGATGACGGTCTTAATGTTTTGAACAAATACTGTATTTTTTTGTTCGCATAAATGTTTGAATTAGTTGATGAGCGAATGTATCTGTTGGTGCTTGTTGCTGATATCTAGATATTGTTTGTTTATTTATTTGTTCTACTAACTATACCACCATAACACCCCTTGCGTTTGTATACAGAAAAAAAAACACACGTACTTATAAATAGAGCCTTTCGGCTGGGCTCAATAGGAATATGACAATAGTGTTAAATGCACACTCGGGAAATGATTTTTCATGCGTATACATTTCGAAATGTATGTTTGCAAGAGTGTGTTTAAAAGAGTATCACTGATTTTTAATATGGGGTTTTTTGCTTCAGTTAATAACGATGCGATATGTTTTGGCACTTGGTATCTTTTACCGATGGTACTTGATTTTATTACAAAATTAAAAACGACAATACACAACAACAGTAAATGTTGCAGGCAGCAATAGCAGCGGCAACCACTAAACAAATTTCATAGAAACTTTCCATCCAAATGAAAAAATATGTATAACAAATATCAAGGTAAATTTTATTTAACACTTTTCTATACATTCATTCATACATACATATTCACATGACTGGTGTACTTACTGAAAAAGAATCCTTTTTTCTGTGTTTACGTGAGTATGTGTGTGTTTTTGTTGTAATTTTAATTCTGATTTTGAAGAGGTAACAATACGACTTTTGCTAATAACCCCCTGCAGCGTCTTACGCTCTGTTTACTATTGTTGCTTCTTAATGTGGATTTATATTTAAATACTACATGAATAATTATGTGAGATTATTTCTAATTGGAATTTATAAATTAGTCA
The DNA here is from genome assembly GCF_022045245.1 of Lucilia cuprina. NCBI lineage: Eukaryota > Metazoa > Arthropoda > Insecta > Diptera > Calliphoridae > Lucilia > Lucilia cuprina. The sequence goes on from NC_060952.1 coordinate 1,329,502, forward strand.
AGGAAATTAAAAAAAAAAACGTACATACATATATACACTTTAAAGATTTATCCTAATCGAACATAGAACTATGTACATCAGAGTTATAACCAAAATAGGGCCGTATCACTACGTGATAGCCAGTAGTGTCCTGATAACTAAAACATATTACTCTTGTCACATTGGCGCATGAACCTTCCGTGGCAATATTAAGATATTTGGGGCGGTATTTTTTATAACGCTCGAAAAAAATTTTTTAAATTCTACATGAAATGGATAGGGCCGTTTTGAAATAAAAGTTATAAATGAACAAAATTAAAAATGTTTTTGAATTAGATAAAATTTTTTTTCGAAAATTATTTTTGTAATTGAATGTAGTTATTTAGTTATTTTGATTGTTGAGTGCAAAAGAAATTTCAAAATGATTTGAAAATATAATTTTTATTCTGTGATATTATTTTGTATGAATTTATAGTGGGAAAAATGTCATATTGTCAAGAGAGAGCGAGGTGAATGGTTGTCAAGCTTAAAATTGTTATATGTTAATTACTATATATCTATCTATCTATCTATCTATCTATCTATCTATCTATCTATCTATCTATCTATCTATCTATCTATCTATCTATCTATCTATCTATCTATCTATCTATCTATCTATCTATCTATCTATCTATCTATCTATCTATCTATCTATCTATCTATCTATCTATCTATCTATCTATCTATCTATCTATCTATCTATCTATCTATCTATCTATCTATCTATCTATCTATCTATCTATCTATCTATCTATCTATCTATCTATCTATCTATCTATCTATCTATCTATCTATCTATCTATCTATCTATCTATCTATCTATCTATCTATCTATCTATCTAAATAAATTTAATTTGTAAAATTGGTTATTTATTTGACAAAAATTTAATATATTTGTGTAAAAATCAATTTTTTTATTTTAGTATAAGCAAGCATTTGTACAAACACGAAACACCCTCACAACAGGCTTTCACAAACTTAAAATTCTAGTATGTTTGTCAAGCCGCTTATGTAGTCTATTTGAGCCTTAATTCTGTTTCATCGATTTTTTAAAATTTTTCATTTTGCATGTGTATTTATATATTTTTACTATAACCTATGATACCATATGTAACCTATTTATTAACATGACCTTTTTGATTTCGAGATTGAATTACAAAACATATGTTTATTTTGTTTAAATTGTTCGCACGAGATACCATCAAACAATTTTTTGTTGACATTAGGGAAGTTCAAACTAAATATGTATGTATGTCAGTAACAGTAACTGGGTTTTATTGTGCTTCGGCTAAAATGAGTTCATTATTAAGACTTACATTTTGTATGGAATTCTTTCTAATAATAGGAACCACCCTAATAGTTATAAATACAGCATGTACACTGTGCAGATTTTTCGTACTTGATTAGAGAAACCCCACAAAAAATGATAACCAATTGCAATGAATAGGATTTATTTGTTTGTTAATTTCTACTCGTAAATATTAACTGATTGATTGCAATTGAAAGATAATTCGTGTTGTTTGATGTACATACAACAACAATAAATTTTATTTTGTATGTCTTCTTATTTGTTTGTCCACCTGTTTTTTATCCCATTCGTGTTTTTGTTCTCGCCACTGTAGTACATATACCAATAATTTTAATAGATTTATAAAAGTAGATTTGACGATGTATCGTTTAAATTATTATAGTCCGAATGATGCTTTTTTAATTCAACGCTTTTAGCTTTTAGAGATGTAGGTACCTATATATGTATGTATATTTATGTATATTGTATTTAGTATATAGTTAGCATAACTTTAGGCGGCAATATAAATTAATACTAAACAATTTATTTGTATATATTGCATTCGTCTTTTGTACTAAAAAGTTGTGTTTAGCTTTAATCAAACAAAAAAGAGCTTTACGAAATGTAAACAGGTCAGCTTTGGTTTAGACGATTTAAAAAAAATACGATTTAACAATAACACAATTTTTTTGTTTTGTTAACTTATTAGATGATTATTCAGCCAGTTCCCGTTGCCCGAATAGGTTGGAATTTGTCAGACATAAAGGCACCTTATGGCAAAGCAATGTTTGGAGTTCCATTTGTGTGTTATTATGGTAAAACATGTTTAATTGATTTACATACATTCAGATAAGTATGTATATTTTCGAAAAATGTTAAAATTACCTCCAAATCATGAGGATTCATTAAATTTTTTAATTTTTCAATTTTAAAGTTAAAAGTTTTAAAAATGTGTTTTTAAATTTTAAAAAATGAGTTTTTAAATTATAAAAATAGTTTTGAAATTTGGATTAAATTAAAAAATTTTATACTTTAAAATTAGGGCTTTTTGAACAAAGGGCTACAAAATATTCGTATTTTTAAAGTTTTATCAAATTACAAAAATGTACATATGGATAATAATGCGTGATAATTTTTGAGGATATTTTACACTTTTACATCGATTTCTCACACGGGTCATCCAATTTGATCAAAATTTTAGGCTAATTAAGCGGGACAACCAAATGTTTAATGCGCATAAAAATGCTGTCCAAAACTAAAATAACGCTCTATCTATGTTTCGAGATATTTTACTTAAAGTTTGAAACAACCATTACATTATAAAAACTGAGTTTTGCAATTATTTTCTAACAAACTTATTTATCTTGATTTGTTGAAATATTTTTTTTAAAGTCGACGGATAGTATTTTCGCTCCGGGTTTAAAAGATCACAAATAATGTGAGGGAATAATTAGATTCGGATTAAGCGATGCTCAATAATTTGGTCTTTATCTTTTAATTTTGGAATTTTCTAGGATTTAGGATTTAGAAGCCTAATTATTTTGATTTACATACCACTGATTTAAATTTTGAAATAAACATTTTCCATATTTGAAAATAAACTTTTTTAGAGTTAAAAAAGTAATAAAAAGATTAAAAATATTTTCAATTTATTAATTTACAAAAAAAAAACATAAAAATATAAAAATTTTAGGTGAAAAGAACGAAAAGAAGGAAAATATACATATGCAATATACAATAAATATGCTGCAAAATGCAAAATATGCAAAATTTTATTTTCCGTGAAAACATTAGTACCTGCCTTATTTGTTCTTCATAGAAATTAGGCCACTATAATATTTATACATACAAACTTGTGTTATTCAAAATTATCTGATTTTGAATGTGCGATGTACATACTATGAAGTACATATTTTCAAAAGATGTTTAAAAATATTTTAATTAATTTCTAATCGATACAAAATAAATTAAATTCTAACTTGAAAAGAACTTGAAGAGCATGATGTCCTTGAAAGAATGGCACACAAAAATCATTGAAACTGTTAAAGACTTCCGTTTTCTAAATTAACTAAAATTGTATCAAACATAAAACCTGTACGATTAAAAAGAAACAAGATTTTACTAAAGCAAAAATAATATTAACCGTTAACACTACAATGTGGATCAACTAAGTTTAAAAAAAAAAATACAAACATGCAAAATGTATGTAAATTTTATTATATACACATAACAAAGATAATGACGATGTTTAAAATTATGATGATGGCGATGAAAGACAAACACGGTAAAGTATGTAGACAGACAAACATAATTAGAATAAAAAAAATATGTTCATACATAATACATATGTATGTATTCAAATTAAATGTACATATTTCCAAAAATATTGCGAAATTTAAAAAAAATATATATATAAACACACCCTTTCAAAGAATGTTAAGTCTAAAATAAATAATTTGTATAGATTTTATAATGTCATTAAGAATTTTGACAAAATAATTTTTTGAAAATTTCTTTAATTAAATGATGTTTGAAAATTTGAATGTCGTAGTGGTTTGACATCTTAAAACATTTTAAGCTATAAATAGAAAAAATGGCACCACTTATCACAAATCCTTCAAAATTTTGTTTGCATAACAAATTAGCTTGAGAATTCTTAAAACAATAATTTTAGTATTAAGACTTAGAAACTAAGTCAAGGTATGTATATTGGCAGTTTTTTCGATAAATCTTATTTTTTTTGGTCGATAATTTTGAGACGATGATATTGTATTCTTATTCTTGTTGGATACATTTAAATATTAAAGCAAAAATGTATAAAGTTCACACAAGTGAATAATGATAAGTAACTAAAACGAAATAAATATGATTCAAAGAAAAATCATAAAACAAAAAAAAAATTCAAGTTCAACTATAAATTCACGGTCGAAATAGCAGTAAAATACTTTTTTTTAGTTAATTATGTGAAAAATCTAGCAAATAATGTTGTCGTGTTGTTGGAAAACTAATTTTAGGGAAAACTATTTTTTGTCTTCATTATTATATATTTTTAAAATTTTTAATAATTTAACGCCACTGAAGAAAGGGCATAACATAACAAATTAAGGTAATTACATAATACATTTGATAGGAAAACCCTAAATAAATACATATATAACCACGTGAACACGAGAAAAATAAAAAATATTTTTTTAAAGGCCTCAGTTCCCTAACACCGATTGAAAATCTTGATCTCAGTACAATATGTTAAAAAAAATGTTTTGCAATCTTTTCGAAATGGGTCTCATGTGTATTTCTGGTTTGCAAACCGACTTTTGGTGTATTATAAATGACATATAAACTACAAAATAATCTAAAAAATTCTGAAATGGACCAAATCAAACGACAAAGAAATTTTTAAATAAAATTACGACAGTTACTATACGCTACGCCTCTTCAACCCACCAAAAATCATTTTGTGGAACAAAAATACGCTACAGAATTTTTAAAATTATTTTTCTCGTTATCTGTTCGAAATTGTGGAATTTTTAACTCATTTCAAAAAAATTGGCGATATATTTTTCGCTAGGTTGGAACTGAGGACCATTCGCAAAAAAAATATTTTTTATTTTTTTCATGTTCAGAGAGGAACTCTTACATATGCCGTTCCTCGGGACACTCTTATGTACATACATATATAGCATGTGCATACGTATGTGTTTACAATATATATGTATTATTTTATATATGTATAATGATATCATTACATGTTTTAATAATTTCTAAATCGCAACTACAACTATACATATTTTTATATTAAAAATTAAAAAAAAAAACAGCTTCTTAAATACATCATGTTGAACAAACTATTTTCACAATCCTCCCACAGCAAGCAATTTATTATGACGACCAACACCTCCTCCTAACATTTATACATATGTACATTGTACAATGTTCTGTTCCTTTATTTTATTTTTAATTGGAATTTTTTAATTAAAATTTAAAAATAAAAAAAAAATTACTATTGTCATTAACCGTGACAAAAAACAAACACATTAATATGATTATAACAAAAATTAAAAAGAAAACAAAAAATTTAAAAAGAAAACATTTTTTTTTAATAAAATAAATGACCAAAGTTCATTTTGTTGGCTTTTTTTGACTTTCGAACAGCGTTTGTTGAACTTTATATGGAAATGTGTTGTTTATGTGGAATATATCCCGACAACGATATAAATTTGATATATTTGAAACTGCAAATATTTTTACAAAAAGACAAAAAAAGTGAAACTATTTTTATTTCAAGGTCAGCTCATCATTGTAAGTAAAAGCAAAAACATGTGAGCCGGTTTCTGCACTTTACTATTTTTCTGCGATTTTGCCATTGTTTCTTTTTACACTCACAAGATTTATAAGTAAAACAACAGGTTTTCTGTAACATCTTTGATTACACAAAGGTACATACATACACACAAACAAATATGTATATACATATGTATGTATTTATAACTAACAAGCATGATTGAATAAATTATTGAGTTGTGAATATTGAGGCCACTGGGGACTAGACAGACATGTAAGTCGTAGTTGCAAATACAGAAAAATGAAAGAATCGGTCTTTTAACTTTTCTGCGAATGTCCTGCTCTAGCCATTGAGAGAAACCATTATCCTGACAATCACTTTATATCAAATATTTCGGGGTGAACTGGATCTGTCAAAACGTTCGTTTATAAAATAAAAATTTCTTTATGAATATGGGGGTATATCCATAGAAAAGTCAAAAAGAAGTTAAACAACGAAAAAGTATTAAAATTACCTTCATACTGATTTACACGCTAAGAACCTTGCGTATTTAACTTAACTTTATGTTTCTAATCAATATTATTAAAATTCTAAAAAGAACCTTTAAAAAAGTACCAAAAATTCATTCTTTATTGTAAACAACTTTAAGAAGTATACTTTGAAGAACTAAAAGGTACTTCAAAGGTTTCCTTGGAGATACTCATTTCTTTTTTAATTTCATGTTTCTATGTTTAATATTAGTTGTGTTTTGTTGCTAAAGTTTTAATAATTTTGGTAGAGGTACTTATTAAAGAAATTTATGCGGAATTTCATTTATAAGTAAATTTCAAGCTAGTGTCAAATGAGGCCCGATTGTTATGAAAATGGGCAAGAAATTTAACATAATAATAATCTCAAAATCCCCATTCGGAAGATACGGTTGTATAGGACAAAATAATAGACCAATTTCAACCATTTTAATTGGCTTCGTTCTTGGATAAAAAAAAGAGCATTATTTTGAAAAACGTGATCTGAAGTATGCGCATAAGATTTTCATGGACGTACATGGACATGGGTGTTTGTAACACCCAAAAAGTATACCAATTGGCTCAAAATCACTTGCTCAGTACGTCTATGTGTCCATGTAAACTTTTTGCGAATGCTACAGATCGCAATTTACGATATAATATTAGGAAATTTGTCACATACTCATATTTTAAAATTATTAAAATCGGTCTATTATTTCGCAATGCCCCCTCCTAGCCCCCTCCATATTAAAGCTTTTGAGCTTATAATTATGTTAAAAATCGGCAAGACTTAGTTTTATATTATTATTAATTTCTTATTGAATTTGCTGTCAAATCAGTTATGACCTTAATTATTTTAATTAAATATTTCCAAAGTAAGGGTAAGTCCCGCCCCAGTTAAAACCAGTCCCCACATTGACGCAAGTAACTATTATTAGTTGAACTAATCTATTTTCTATTTATTGACATGAAATTTCGTAAAAGATAAATAACTGTAAGTATTAAGGGTTAAATAAATAAATTTCAAACAATTTTCCTTAACTACATTTTTACCTTGTTCTAGAGAAAATTAAAAACTTATTTACAATGTTTTGTATGGAAGTATGGAAGTTATTTTGCAAATAATAACACTTTCAGATTACATAAATTGCAAAACTGTTAACTAGCAATTAAAATCAATTAATTGGATACTATAAACAAAACAATTTGTTTACTTTTCTTATTTTTTTCTACAGAATTTTAACACGTGTAATACATGTATAACTATTCACTGATCTTTTGAACCCAAAAAAAAAAACAATTATCGAAAATAAAACTATGAACTAACTGTAACAGTAAGAGAAAAAAACCAATAAAAAATTACTTGTAATTGTTAACGTATTTCTTTTTATTACGACTAAAAAATAAAAATAAATTGCAATTAGATAATAGGAATGCGGTGTTTCCTATTATCAGAGTTTTTAAGTAAATATATCAACAAACAAATACTGATTTACTTATAATTTTTAAAATTTGTTACACAATATAATCCAACGGTAGGTACTAAGTACTTTATAGTTTAATTTAAAGGAAAGTACTTTTGATGTTCAATAATTTCTTTAATATACATATATGAAAATTTGTTTATATGTGTGTTTATTTGTTTACAATTAATAAAAATAATTACAAATTAATACATATAAACAAGGCCCATTTTATAGTATAATTAAGTAATAAAAAATAAAAAGCTTGTGACGTAAGTAAATAGTTGTTCTTTGAATTTTTTCGATGTATTTGCGCACATCGAAATCTAGAATGAAATAATAAATATAACTTAACGATAATGATAATTATAATGATAACGACAACGACAACGGTAATAATTGTTTAGAGTTCGAAGCAAACAACAAAAAGGTGAGAAATGTTCACAAAATAAGTGGAATATTTATGAGAGAGAAAAAAAAGTAAATAAACAAATAAACTATAAACAATTTACTGATACTAGTACTTTCTAGAAGATAGTAAGTGAAAAATTCCTTATTACTTAAGATTTAATTATTATAGTTGTTGTAATTATAACTTACTTAAGACAACAAGAAATTGGAGCATTTCCTTTGACGAAAATTTATTAATTCTAACTAACAAAGTTAATGTTATTAACAGTAGTTACCATGTGGCTAAAATAGTTTATATTTAAATGATCATTAATCAAGTATGTATATATATATTTATGATATCAAAATGTAAATTTGCTCATCCTCTAATGGTTTTCTTATATTGATATATTCTTAAAATTTATATAAAAAAATCAATAACATTATTTTTGTTAGACATACAAAACGACAGTATATCAAACGGAAATATCGGTACTTTTTGGCATTTTACGTTTCTCCATTTACTTCCGCATAGCAAACAACATTAAATATAAAGACAGAAATGAATCAACTATGACCTAGACCTAGACCTAAACTCACAACTTTTTTAGTAGCTTGCAATTTTTTTGTTTTTTTTTTTCATATTGCAAATACAAACAAAACCGTTGAAAATTTAAATAAAACTAAATTATGTTTTTAATGTGAAAATTAATAAAGTTTTAAATTCAAACTTAATTAGTAGTTAATAAAGAAGATTAAAGTAAACAAAAAAGCTTTTTTTAAATCATAATATAAGAAATGTAAATCAAATAAACGAAAGACTTAAGAAACAAACACAATAAAGCAATAAGCAAATTGAATATTAACCGTTATTTGCAAATACAAATATAAATACAAATACACGTGTTTATTGAATTCTCACGATAAAAATACCAAATATTCATTGTTCATTTATGTAAAACCTATTTAGCCGTATGGCAACTTATACTTTTGAATCGATTTTAAAAATAAATAAATTAATTAACTCATTTCTGTTAGAAATAAATTTAAAACTTAACAACAAGTATTTGGTAAATTATTAATTTTATGTGTGTTAATACTTCATCTTCAGCTAAAGAACAAAAAGGCAGAGTTTCATGCAAACACTGAGTGAAATTGTTGAAAAATAAATATTTTCAAAGTTATGTTTAATTTTCAATATAGACACATACACACATATATATTGTATTGTATGTTGCTGCGTTAAGATTTTTATTCGCATCCATAAAAATCCGGTCTCTGTTCATTAATTTATCTTAGAATATAATTTGCAATTGCATTGTTTTATAAGAATGAAATATATTATACATTATTTTTTTGTTTCTTAAGTTTAATGTTGCTAACCACATAAAAAAATAAAATAAATCGTATGACAACGAAATCAAAAATAGATGTGAAGCTGTTTGTTTACCTTCGAATTGCAAATATGTTAATTTTTTTTTAAATTATTAAAATACTTGATTTTTTAAATTAAATTAATAAAAAAAAACCAGCACTATTTATTAATTAAGACTGATATTGTCAGCTTTTCTAAAGTTAAAGTTATTTTAATTATATTTTAGATATGATTTTTAGAAAGTGGATTGAGAGCGAATGAGTTCTGGCGACTTTTTAGTGTTAACTTTAAAAAGTTAAATAGTTGTTCTTTTATATTGTCCACGAGCGTTGCATAGCGCATTATTAAAACATAAACTTTTTATTTATTCGATATGCAAAATATTAGCATGATAGGAGGAGGGAGTAATTAAGATTTAGGGGGAACAAAACTGCATTATTTCAACAAAAAAATCATTTTTATTTTAAAGAAATAAATTCTGTTGTTTTTCAGGAAGACACACGAGTTTACGATTAAATAAATTATCAACTTTTGATTTTATATTATAACCATCACTTTGTTGCAAAATAGCGAAATATTTTAAAAAATCTTGAGAAAAATATTTCCCAAAAACTGAAATGAAAAAAAAAATCATTAAAAAATACTGCCACGAAAGCAATAGGGGGTAGGTTAAAATTAAGAAATAATTTTTTCTAAATTAATTCACAATAGGTAATGTACGGTTGTATAGTAGTATGTCGTAATTTTTATATCCTACACCATTTTAGTGCAGAAGGTTTAATAGTTTTGTGCTGATGTTTGTAACGTGTCCAGTGTCGTCCATGTAAATCTTGTAATCAAACTACAGGTCGCAATTTTGAAGATAATTCAATAAAAAAAGGCCTATTGAAAATGGTTACGATCGGTCTATTATTATTTTATCATGCCTAGACGCTATACAAAACCCCCTTCAAAATATGACTTAAATGTCCACGATTTCATTCAACAATAAATAGCTTATTTGAAGCAACGCACTATTATGAAAACTAAATAAAATTTATTTTTTAACTGATGTAGGGTATTATATAGTCGGTCTAGCATGACTGTAATATCATACTTGCTTTACTTTGGAAAATATTAACCGAATATTGTCGCCAGCACAAACATTTTGAAAAACTGTTTTTTTGGAATCAATTAAGCTTTAATTTAAGTTGGAAACTGAATGGAACTTTGTTTCCTTCATACAAAGGAGACTCTCCCCACCTTATCTGTTAGAAAGGAAAACATAATACTTTCTAACAAAAGTTTTCGACTTTAGTATAAAATATAATTTATTTTAATGTATGCAAAGAAATAATTTCGTTTTCATTAAATTATTTCTTTTTATTATAACGAATAAATTAAAAAGAATACAAACGACCCTTTGCAGAAAAGAATACAATTTAAAAAAAAGCACAATAGAAAAATCATAGATTTTTAAATGTTGATCTTTGATCTATTGAAATGAATGTGTGTACTATATATTAATACAACTCTAAACATATGTATGTGAACTAAATCGAATCTAGACAAATAAATACATATAACAAATATTAAAAATATGTATATATATTTATGTATATATATAATAAATTTTGAATTGAAATTCTATTTATAATGATTAAAGAACAACTAAATAAGTTAAAAAATAATAATACTCAGAAAATGCCGGTTTCAAATCAAAAGACTTAAGAAACATACATTTGTATAAAAAAAGATTAATGTATGTATGTGTGTGTTGAAATTTATGTGCGTTTGAGTTAAATTTCAATTAAATAGTTGTACTATTTGCTACTTAAACGGGTTAAATGAAACTTGTTTTAAAATTTATTATTTATGTAACAATTTAATGCTTTTTATTTAGTTCTATATTTTAATTAGACACACTACTTTGCACACGCATACATACGTATATATGTATACCTATTTACACTAATGTGGGCAAATGTTAATATGTATGTGTATTTTTGTGCTACCCTAGACATTATTCTACTGCAAACTATCCATTGTTTCGTTTCGTTTCTTTATTTGTTTATTTAATTTGCTTTTAAGAATCAATGTCAAAGTCTTAATAAACCTTCGTTATAATAATTCTGCAAAATAAAAATAAAATAAATCCAAATTCTTCAAAGTCACAAGTTGATACTAAATAAAAGTTATGAGAGAATATTAACGAATGACGTTCTGTTTGTTGGTCAATGGCTTTTATCTTTGTGATATTTCGGCTGAATGGACAGACAATACATACATATGTGTAATTTTTTTTTTAACTATTTAAGGTTTAATTATACTGGTACATAACACAGCATTTTACGTGAATATGTTTGTGTATACATACACAAATATGTATGTACACTTCTAGAAAGATATTATTATTATTTTATACTCAAATTTACATGTACATTATTTAGTTCATATAATATTTGGTTAAATGTTCTTGCTACCATTTATATTACATGTATTTTAGTTTTGTAATCAAGATTTTTTTAATTGTTACTCAAACCAACAAGCAAACAAAAATATATATTTAATGACAAGGTCCAAATTGGTAAGTGAATAAGTGGTACGTTTAAAAATGTACTCGTAGCTGCTAAAATTAAAAAGTATAAATATCCGCATACGACATTGATATTTATGATGATCATTGCTCGTACATGATTTCTTAATGGACCGCACACACTTTAAGTGTTGCAACATAATCCAATTACAACAATTAAGATTATCAATCAATGCGTCTAGTTGTAAGTATTTATGGAATATTTTTTTACCAATTGTAGAATTTAAGTTTTAATATAAAAGCGCAAAAAAAATTAAGCAAATAACTTTTAAGATTTTATACTTTTTAGCTAAAATAACGAGGATCCTTGTATAAAAATTTCAAACTTTAGAGTAATTTTTTCGAGTAAATTTTAGATGACTTTCGTAAACAACAAAAGTATTTACTTTCTTTATAATTTAATTAACTATAATCAAGCATCGTTATTATCGTTTATTTTGTTTAAAATTATACAACTAATTATACAATAAAATATTTACGTTTCAGGATTTTAACAAATTGAATTTATGAAGAATAAAAACAATTTTTTTAATATTCTTCTATTTGTTTTATTATTTGGAATTTTGAAATTAAGTTAGACTTTGAACTGAATTTATAATATTTTGGTGTTGATGCTACATGATTCATTATTATTAAAAAAATAAAATTAAATAAGTTTATTGTTAAGTATTTTTGTATTTGGTTGTTTTTTATTTGTGTTGCTGATTAAAATAGTGGAATTTATTTTAAGTTAAATATGAAAATGACATGATATGATTAGTTGAAAATAATTATTTACATATGTATATATGTACATTGTACTTATGTATATTCATATGAATTAGGGTGTTATTTTATTATTATTTGTTTCGAAATCAAAAAAACAAATAATTTGATAATGATTTTTACATTCTGTTTGTAAGACATCGAATTATTAGTGGAAGATTTTTATGGATCTTGGAGAGTGACAATTACATTTTTAATTACATAACATAACATTAAATTAAAAGTAACTTTAATAAATTTTTTTTTTTTGAAATACAATTATTTGAAATTGTAATTGACAATTTTTAAAATTACACTTAAATATGTTCAATTTCGTGTCAAGTGACACGTGAACTTATAAAATCAAAGTCTCACTATATAGATGAAATTTGCACCAAGAAATACTACCAGACTTAACCTTGGTGTGATTTTCTTACAGGTCGGTGTTTGAGTTAGGTAACTTTTTTTACTTACATATTTACATAAACATTTGTATAAGCTTAGTGGTTATTAAGTCCATTTGTCTGACTGTCAGTTTATCTATGCCTTTAACGTGACATTAAATATCAATAGAGTGATGAAATTTCACATAACAAGTTTTGTTAAAACGAAAATCTCTCTATCAAATTTCCCAACGCTCTATCTATAAATGACTCTACCTTGGTAAACACTGTATCATATTCTTAACCAAATTTTCCAATATTTAAAAAAATTATTATTTTTTATTTTAAATACAAATAATACCACCCTAATGTACTCTACATAGACATATGTATATATGTATCTATGTACAAGTTAGTAGGAAGGTACATATGTATATGTTATTTTCTCTTGTACTTAACATAGTTTTGTTATTATTTAACTAATTATGAACATTTAAATATGCAATTTAAATAAATTAAATTTGATATACAATTATTGTTTACTTATGTACATACAATACAAGAGTTTATTGATAAATTCAGGGTTTAAATAATTAACACCATTTAGGGAACTAGCCAAAAAGTCTTTCAACTTTGAAGGAAAACAAATAAAATCCCCAGACACACCAACACACATACACACAGACACTGAATGAACCGAACTAAACTTTTATTTCAAATACAAATAATAATTGTATTTGTTTTTGTTTTATGTTTGTGTTGGAATTCTAAATGAAATTTTATTAGGGAAATCTAACATAATCTAACCACAAATACTTGAACACTTAAAATTAAAATAATTTGTACGAGAGTGTGTGTGTGTGTGAGTGAGTTCTGTTGATATAAAAAATTCGATTTCATTCGTATTTTTTTCTTAGTGTTAAAGAGTAAAACAAGCTTTTCTTCATTCACACATATGCAAAATCGTAAAAATATTGTTGTTTTAAGCAAAAGAACTTTTTTATACCTTGAGTTTAACTAAAGCTTAAATGGGAAGCTAGCTGAGTTAAGTTAAGCTTGACTTGACTTCATACGTCACCTCGGTTTTCGAAGTCAATGAATACAACTGCGAGTAAAACTACTTGCTGCTGAATATTTAGCTAAACACAACTAGTACAATCTTCTACTTAGTTACTCGTTTACTTAAAAATACATACATACATTCATACTAAGGTGTATAATGTGGTGAGCAAGTATGTATCGGTGTGCTTTATCGATATTATATCATGTCTTGAAAAGATCGCTTAATTGTTTATGTCATTGATGTATGTGTGTGTGTGTGTTCGGTTTGATTGTATTAGTGCGGCTGATAGACAGCGTCTTGAGCGTTGTTCAAAAACTTATTTTATCTTGTGCAGGTTGAGAAGTTTAGAAGTCAGTTGAGCATAAAAATTCATACGGTTCGGTCTGGCCAAAATAACTTGAAAACTACTAAACTAAAATATTGTAAATGCATAAAAATATATTTAACGAATAAATATATAATAAGCACAAACAAACTAACGACGAAACTTAATCGTAACGGAAATTATCGATTTCAAAAAATAAAAAAATACTTCGGCAAATAATATATTAGTATTATTACAACATTTGCAAGTGTATTACAAAATATTAAATAAACAAGAAAAAAAAACACAAGACAACAAAACGAAAGAATTTTTGAAATTATCTCAAAAATACAAAAGGAAGTGATAATGCGATTATAGCACAATACAACTATTTTGTTTTTGTTTTAATAAATAGAAAAAGAATCCTTTTACAAACGCCAAAAAAGCAAGTGAAACATTAAAAAGTGTTTATTTATCTTTAATTCGTCTTAAACGTCAACAACATCAATAATCAAAATGAATAGCAACGTTACATCAGGGTTTGATATTGCTGCCGAAATAGCAAGCATTGCTATAGATGAATTCAAATCACACTATGTGACCAAAAATTTCACTGGATTAATCCAAAGATATTATCATTTGGTTGAAGAGGACTTTGGCGGTAGGTTTACACATCCCCGTACATACTAATACTAACACTTACATGCATACATACATACACACATACATTTTGTTTTGTATATTTCCATTGTTAAATGCCGGGAATTCCCAACACATGAACCCCAATTAATATTATCTATTGCTGACTGCCCACCTTTTGTTTTGTCATACATGCAAATAATCGGGTTGTTGTAAACAAAAATTAAATATAAAACTAGTTATTAACAAATGATTATTATTAAATGTAATACGTACTAAATACTATTCGCAATAGCTAAATGGATTTATATGATGCAATTTAGATTTAATTTAAATATTTTCATTTAAATTATTATTGTAAATGAATGAATTAATACTTGATTTAGCACATTAAGATCTGCCATGACGTTTAATGAAAATTATTAATTAACTTAAGTGCAACAACAACAACAAATAATTAAAACAAAAACGGAAATCAAAACAACAGAAAAGTACTACAAAACTAAATCACTGTAATTAAATTTTTCCATTGACTTTAGGACAATTAAAAAATACGGAAATTGCAAAGAAATTACTTTTAATTTCACACAAATAAATGGAAATATTCCAGATTTTCAGAATAGAAACCATTGTATGTTCTAATTTTATTAAAAAAATAGAATTTTAAAATTGTTCTTTTAAACTAAATGCAACTAGAAGTTCGGATTTTCTAATAAAATTTGTTACACAGTGTAATTTAAATAAAATATAAAGATATTCAATTGTAAGCATACATATATACATGCAGTATCACGATTTGTCGATTATTTTGATATAGCGATAACAGATTAATTAGATAATTTATTTTTTAATTTTACTGAACATTCTCAAGCAGCTGGAATGCTTTTTATGTTTAAATGGTTTTTAAAGTAAAACTTTTATAAAATTTTAATAAATTTTCACATAACCTCTAAAAGTTTTGACAAAATCTTCATATATAGCAAAAAATCGTTTAAAATTAAAAAATAATAAGTCCAGTTTTACAATGTACAATACCGCAGCCCGATATGACAGCAATGTTAGACTTGACTCTAAGACTTAGAGAGTCATAATCAATGATTCCTACAGAATGTAAGCAGATCAATTTTGGCGTGCAGATAACTGTATATATAACCACTTACTTTTCGATGTCTACTTTGAAAAGTAAGTGGTTATGCGTTATTTTTATATGCACGGAAAGAAAAAAGTTTTCTGTGTAAAAACATTTATTTGACGCATAATAAAAAACTAAGGGTTTTTAAAGTCAAACAAAATTTCAACCTGCTATTGTAAGTGAGCGGGTAAGTAATTGCCTCAACTATTTCTCAAAACTACAGTCAATATTCTCACTTTCAAAGAAATATCAGTAAAACAAATATGAATTTATAGTCGGACATTGCCGACCATATGATACCCTACACCAGTCAGTAATTAGTAATTATAAGTTAATTTTGACCTTCAAGTCATTTTCTGAAGGGGAGTTTGTATGGGGGCTAGGGTCAAATGAGGCCCGATCACTATAAAAATTAGTATTGCCATTTATAGTTCTATAAAACTATTTTTTGCTTTATTGACATTATAAAACATTTAACGTAATTATGAGCCTAAAGGCCTGATTCGAGGGGTACGGTTGTATGGGGGCTAGGAGAAATAATGGACCGATTTTAACCATTTTCAATAGCGTTCGTCCTTGAACCAAAAAAAGACTATGTGCCAAATTTCATCAAATTATCTTGAAAATTGCGACCTGTAGCGTGCGCTCACGGTTTACATGGACACACAGACAGACGAACGGACGGACATAGATAAATCGACTCAGAAAGTGATTCTAAGCCGATTGTTATACTTTTGGGGTGTTACAAACATCAGCACAATCAGCATAATACCCTCCCCATCATAGTGAAGGTTAAAAAAACAACAAAAGTTCTATAACGTAATAATCTAATTTCAATGAAATGAATCCTTTAAAGATTCATTTCATTGAAATTAGAAAGAATGTTGATATTATAAATCTTTCACAGAAGCCGTTCCAAAGGCTTTATTTTTGATCTTAACGCCAATTTAAAACAGTCGTTCGAGTTCTGGTTGTAGAACAAATAATTTGTTTATTTTAATATTAAACTTAAAATCAATTTATTTATTTTCCAATATCTTGTAATAAAGTAAACTGAATATAAGTTAATTTTAGTGTGACCTCCGATAGGTTAGTGTTCTAGTCTAGAATGGAGGTCGATTTAAACCTGAGGCACTGTTAAAACAGTGCACAATATGCCCTAGAGGCGATTTGATGTATACATAAAAACTAACCAACTAAGTTCATTCCATACCAATGTTTTCTTTTATGAGGAAGTAAAAAAAGAAAACTAATTTTATATTAAGTTCTTTAAAAACTTGATTCAATTCTAAACTTTTAATCAATTTACATATATGTATATGTAAGTATGTATATGATTATTTCACACCTATCTTCTTTATTTTATTCAAAAGAATGAAAATATAATTATGTACAAACAAAATAAATAAACAAAAATCGCGTCATAGTCTCAAACGTTGTCACAAATAAATTTAAAATATTTTTAAATTCTAAAAAATTATTTATAAATAAATATTATTATAAATTCTTTGTGACAGATCTTAATACAAAAAAGAGAATCAACCTGAAATAATCGTTTATAAATCAGGATCAATAATAAACAGGTTCGGAATAATATAAAATTATTTTAAATGTAATATTACTTAACAATGGTCAGAAACACGTTTTTTTTACTTTGTTTTTGTGAAATTATATAAGATTGAAATGTTACAGAATTAAATTTCAACGACCTTCAAAAACTGTTCCGTTTCCTATAATTTATAATTTGTTCTAAATGAATTTTTAAATATTAAATATAAGAAGACTTCTTGTTGAATGGATTTTACTATATATGTGTGTATGTATGTGCGTATGTATGTATAAAATGATTTAAAGTTTTATTTGTTAGAAAATGTTTTTGAAATGAATTTGTAAATATGTTTTCAAACAAATATCTAAATGTGCTGATAAGCAAAATCAATTATAATTATGGAATTATATGGAATTATTAGGAATTTTTTAATAACATTTTCATGAATTTTCTTGTTGATTATATAATTAAAAGTCATTTGCTATAATTACACAAATTAATTGATAAAGTTTTAGTTTAAATTAGTATTAATAGTGATGTTTAATAAAATATAATTACAAAACAAAATATTATCTGGTTAATTAATTAATTTCAATAATTATTTCATTATTTATTTATATTTATAAAAATATTTTTATTTTCTTTTTTGTAATTTCTCTTAATTATTCACTATTTTTTAATCTACCTACTAAAAGAAGAAACAAATACCTATAAACAACTGTAAACATTTATTACATGAATTTTGTTCTGTAATAATTGTGTAACTCAGTTTAATTAGAAAAACATATTAAACATTTCAACAATTCAACAGTATGTTGTTAACATTATTTTCACACAAACTAACAGTTTTCCAGTTTGTATGTCGTAATTAGAAATTGTCATGATTTAAGACACTTTCGTTTACCTGATAAATATGTAAAATAATGAATTCTTCAATTAAGATACTTTCGTTTACATGTTAATTATGTAAAATAATGAATTCTTCAGTTAAATTTTTTTATTATAAAATAATGCTGACTAATTAGAACAGCGTTACGCAATGAGCTCTCTCTTGTACTCTTTCTTTTACGCTCACGAACATGTATAAAAACAAGCAAAGCCAGTCAGAGAACTGTGTTTTACTCTCTTCCATTCGCTGAATTAGACCTGGTTCACACTGGGAAATTTTTGTTGAGAAACTTTTGATTTTGTGTGTGAGAGAAAGAGATGGTTGATATTTCTTTCTCCTTCTCTCACACACAAAAATCAAAAGTTTCCCAAAAAAGTTGAAACGAAAAGTCGACTTTTTGACTTTTTTTCATTTATTTAAAAGTCGATTTTTCAACATTTTGCATTTTATGCAAAGTCGACTATTTTTGACTTTTTTCTACTATTTTCGAGCTTTTGTCGATAGTCGAGTTATCGCCTTTTTTGGAACAAAATAATCGACTTCGACTTTTTTTGACAAAAAGTCGATTGTTCCATTATTCGAAAGTCTATTTATAGAACCCTAGGTCTATCTATCTATCGCGGGGTTGGAGCTTATAAAAGGGGTTTACATACTTGAAAAATTTATTACTTCAATTTAAAAGACACATAGGCCATAAGATTTTTTGAATTGTAGTAAAATAACTCTCTATTTTGTATTCCGTGTGAAATATAAATATTTGGAATAATGGCGAAATGTTTTCATTTGTTAGTAATACATATTTAATAGAGTTTTGAGATAAATAGTCTTGAACGTACTCCTTTAAGTTTATTATTCAATAAATTAAAAACATAAATTCAACAAATTCCTACACCATATCTAAATATATTATAGAAATTTTCATATATAATCGAAGAATTTCATATTTGTTTTATAATAAATAAACTATGAACAGAAATGTCATTGGATTAAATTTTTTTTAGAAAATTTATAAAACAAAATTGTAAACAGTGTAAATCAATATTTTAATTTATTTTAATACAATTGAATCAATGAAATACTAAACTAGAACAGATTAAAAACTCATAAATGATTTAAAAGGGAATTTTTTTTTAATTATTCACTATATAAAAACGATTTGTAGGTTCAAATCTTTTTTTAACTTGTATTATTTTTATACACATTTAAGGAAATAAAACTGTTGTAGTATTTTTAAAAAATAAAAAAAAAACACAACAATGAATGTGAGAGCAATTAAATGTAAACTTCTAAATGAAAAAGTATGAAATTAAAAAAAAAAAAAAAAAACCAAAATGCAAAATTATATAATATAAATAATTTTTAATGTTTATAACAACCTTGTAAATGTCAATGGTTATAAGATGTTCTTGTTTAGTTTGGTTTTTGTTTTGTTGTATATTGAATTGTTATTGTACGTTTTTAATTTTGCTTTTGAACAATTATGAACCTCATTAAAACGTATTTAAGTTAATAAAAGTGTTTTAATTATTTTATTATTATACGCGCTCTACTACTTCCACTATAACTGCGACAGACTACCCTGCGACTGAGTTCAACATTCTTTTGTGTTCGTTGGGTTTTAGACAATATTTAAAAATATTTTTAAATAATTTTTTTATTTGTTTGTTTTCGTAGTACAAACTTAAAGCAATAGAATTATTGTCTGTATTCACTGAACTTTATTTGTTTTATTGTATT
This sequence comes from Lucilia cuprina, assembly GCF_022045245.1. Classification (NCBI taxonomy): domain Eukaryota; kingdom Metazoa; phylum Arthropoda; class Insecta; order Diptera; family Calliphoridae; genus Lucilia; species Lucilia cuprina. The sequence goes on from NC_060952.1 coordinate 1,349,842, forward strand.
TGAAAATTCTTAAAATAAGTTAATTATGTTTTATGTTGTAGGTTCAAAAATATTACATGATTTTTTTGTCCATATATTTTCTAAGAACAAGTTAATGTCTAAGATCTTTTATTGTTTGTATTTGTATGGATTCCACATAATTAAAAAATATTATGGTCACTCGTTTGAAACAATAAAAATAATATAATCATAATAATAAAAATAATGATAAAAAACGCTTACGCATCCGTGAATGACAAATTCTGATAAAAGTTTTCAGTTTTTTAAGTTTGTTTTTAAAACTGAGGAAGAGATCTTTTGTTTACTATGAAAATAATTTGTAGTAATTACTAAGAGAGAATAACCAAAATAACGCTTGGGTTTTTAAACGAATTATAAAATTTAAATTTCCCATTTTAATGTATTCTTAAGCACAGCTAATAGAATTGTACAAGATTTTGGAACCCAAAGGTATCTGGGACCATCAGTAAATAGTTGTAAACAAACATACAGATAGATGGACATCGCTACATACATCGATAATTTACAACAATAAAGTAATGACTCAAAAAAGATTGTTCATTGTGATTTGTAGTATTTTAAATACTACAAAAAGTGGTGTAGGGCAAAATGATACCTGATTTAAATAGTAGAGGGTTGATATGTTTCTCAACTAATTTAATGTTTCTTATAAAATGTTTGTTAAATTTTAATATATAAATAACAAAAAAATGGAAACTATATGAAATAGCTCATATTTTTGAGTACCCAGTTCAAAAATCCCCCATTTTTGGTTTTAACAGTCTTGTTGTATATGAGCGATATGTTCATTAACTATAAATCTTATTCTTTAGACAAATTAAAAACAAATCACAGTTCACAAATCACACATTTCACATTTCAAATTTTATTTTTTCATAAAAAACTAGTCTGAAAAATAAAAATACTTTCCTCTTCTTCTAGATCCTCGAGCCAAACGTTTCCCTCTCATGGATAACCCGCTATACACATTCGGTTTAGTTGGTATATATTTGTCGTGGGTTCTGGTGATAGGACCTCTATTTATGCGTGATCGTAAACCATTCCAGCTAAGACGTACACTTGTCATTTACAATGCATTCCAAGTGGCCATCAGTGCGTACATGTTTTATGAAGTAAGTATAAAAATAATTATTCTAAACTTTGTAACGCTGATTTCAACTGAAATAAAGCTAACTTTGAATATCCAAAGTTCATAATTTCAAAGTTCAGTGCAATTAACTGTAATTAATTACCACTTTTTTTGTATTTATTTTTTGCAGCATTTAGTGGCAGGTTGGCTAAGTTACAATCTTAAGTGTCAGCCCGTGGACTACAGTGACGGTCCAATGTCGAAAAGAGTAAGTCAATTTAGTAGTAAAGAATAAGTGCAAGCAATATTTCATTTGTCATCAGAACCAGAACAAAACAAAGAAACAAGCAAAAAAAGTAGGAACGTGCCAAGCTAATACCACAATAAGAATTTAAATAATTTCAACTTTCAGTTTAAATCCTCTTTTCTCGTTTTGTTATCATTATTATAATGTTTTTCTTTCTTTTCGTTCATAATTTAAATTCAAGGTTAACTGAAGCTGCGGTAATTCCAAAGAGGTTTCATTTATTTCATTTTAAATGTTTTTAGTTGACTTTCATCTACTACATACTAGTTGTACCTACTCTACCTGTTGTATATATGGATATGTATGTAGATAGCAGCAGTTTGTCAAAAAAAAAAAAAAAAAAAAAACAAAACAAAAAATTAGTTTATTTGCATCTCATTTATTAACTATTCAAAGAAAGACTACTACTACTTACTTACTAGCAAAATTTTCAAAGACCCGGTCGGCAATAAAACACTTTCAATATTGTGTGTGTGTATGTGTGCAAATGATTCATAACAAATTATGATAAAAACCAATGAATAACCTCAAATTTGTTATTAATGTTTAAAATATCTCTTGCAATAGTTGGTTTGTTTGTTTATTTATCTCTCTAACATTATAATGCTAAAGTTTAAGAAAGGCTGTAGTACAAGTATAGATGCAAGTGTAGTTGTACGCGTGTGCGGTACTGGGATTCACATGATAAAATTAATAATCATACAAAAGACTTAAGACCCAAACCCGATATCAAAAACCCGCTCTTGCAATTTTGCTACAAATACAATTAATTTATTTGTATCTAAAAATTCAAACGTTTGACAACAGCACTTCTGCTAATTTAACTCATTCATCTATCCAACCTTTTTTCTTTCTTTTCTGTTTTCTAGTTCTTTAATTAAACACAAAAAAAAAAATAGAAATACTTTAACATTAATACCAAATTAATTCAAAATTCAACAATATATGATAATAATAATTATATTCAAGTATTTCAAGTGAATTAATAGATGATGAAAAGAAATTCTAATGCTTTTATTTAAAAAAGTGGATAACTCATAAATTCTCAAATCTATGAATTTGAAATTAACCGAAAACTTAAATACAAATAGGATTACATACAAACATATATGTTCATATTCAATGGTCATAAGAATTATTATATAACATTAGTTGTTTTTATAAAAAAACACGGTTAAATAATTCTTAAAATTTTTTTTCTCTAAAAATAATGGAAATTATACAATTTTTTATTTAAATGTGCTGTTTTGAAAGCAATTAGAAGTAGAATCGCATATTAATAATAACATGTGCATAAACATTTAACCATTATCTTATCTAACTATTAAATTTAATATTTAAGTATTTTCGGTTTAAATTTCTTTTACAAAATTTAAATATTAAAACAAATAAAAACTACAATAAAGCGCCAAATATGTAGAATAATCAAATAATTTTACATTTATTTAAAAATATTCATAAAAAATATACATATTTTTTATATAAAAAAATATGTGTTGTAGTAATTTATTGTTTGTTTGTCGTAGTTGTTTGTTATTGTTGTTTTGTTTTTCTATCGATTAATACCAGTTTGTGTATAAATTTCACACGTGAGTACTAAAGGTTCAAGTTCGGCCATTTAAAATTAAATTTATTTCAATTCACAAACATACATACATAATTATTATATAAAAAATTCAAACTTCCTATTTAGTTCAAAACAAACAGACAAACAAACAACTTATCTTTGCACATTTAAGAGTAGTAAAATTAACAAAAAAAAAAACTAATAATATAATAATAACAATTATTAAATTTATGTACAAATATGTACGTTATGAGCATTTTATGATAAATATTGTTTAGTGTTTGTAGTGTTCGCTTTTTTACGACTCACTCTACCACTCACCATAACTTTACTAATCACCCAATTACTTACATATTTATAAAAAAAACATTTTGAAATTATTTTTAATAGATTAAAAAATTTACAATTTAATGCATGATTGTGATTTAATGAAAATTAAAAGAAGGAAGAACAAAATCTAATTTCATAGTTCTCTGTCAATGAAAGACATTGCGTAGAAAATATTAAAACGCGCTTTAAGTAACAATTAAATTTTAACAGAATGTTATTTTTTTTTAAAGAAATTTTCTCGAGCCCTTGAAATGTGGCTAATCTGTTAGCATAATAAAAAATGCACACAAAATATTGGTTTTTGTGAAAAACTTAAGATAAGATCATAGGTAAACAATTATATTGGGTTGGAACTTTTCAAATATTTGTTTTTATTAGTTGTTTACTTCTTCGGAATATCTTTTTAAATATTTAACGTTAAAGACCTCGCAAGAAATATACTTTTAAAATTGTACGTCAAGGTTAAGGTTTTATATAAATTGGACTAATTCAGTTAAGAATATTAACTTTCTTAAAACAATTGCTTCATAGCCTTGCTGTATATCTACTAGAGTAATCAAACGATTAATCGTCGATCGGTTAATCGATTAGTTTTTGACGATTAATCGTTCGAATAAATGAAAATTGTCAAATTTCAAATAACGAATAAACCAAATAATTTCCATCAATTAATCGATTAGGAAAAACTCACTTTTTAACAGTTAAATTAATGTATATATTCCACAAAATTTAATATTCTTAATTTTTTAAACATTTTCTATATAAAGAACATTTATTTGATAGTTTGTATAACAGTACTTCTGATTCTTGAAAATATGTCATGGAAATAATGATCTCGCCTTTACATCTACAGCCATTGAGAAACATATTTGTGTTCCTAAATATGTCTAATAAGTTCTTCAGCAACAGTCATACACTAGTTCATTGTAACGTATTGAAAAGTATAATTTTGTTTATAAGGGGAAGAGAGAAGAAGAGATGAAAATGTTTGTAAAAAACCTCCAGTTTTCTTTTATTCGATTAATCGAATAATGTTAAATTATTCGATTAAAACCTCAAATAATTATTTGTCGAATAAACCGAATAAGACAAAAACCCGAATAATTGAATACCCTAATATGTACATATGTATGTGTGTCTGTTACAACTATTCTAATAACTCTTCATTTAAAAAAGAAATGTTTATAGAAAACCCTTCTTTGAAAAGAAGAAAATTCTTAAAAGTTCGAACAAAAAGTAGTTAAAAGCGATGTTGGCATTATAAAAATCATTTGAATAGAAATTGCCAACAAACGGCTATTCCCAGCAAAAACTTGTTTAAAATCTAAAAAAAATCTTGTTTTCCGTTTGCATTTTAACTCGTTATATTTACACGACAATGACATTAGATGCAAGTTCACACTCGCTTACAAGTAACTACTTAAATAATTAATTACAAATAGCACACACAGCATAAAGTAGTGTACAAGTTATAACCGAATTATTGCAGGATTGTTAATAAAATTGACATAGGTACAACTTATAGAACTGAACAATCTTGATTGTGAATTGTACAATTTTAAATAAATAAATGATAAAAAATTTTCGTAACGATAATAGAAAATCAAAACGTCTAATTTTTAGCTAATAGCTTTTAAAGACTGCATTAAAATTGTTGATATATTTCGTTAAACATTAATATTAATACATTTTCAAGGACACGATTACAAAATATTGCAAGATTTTGTTATTGAATAAGCAACATTGAATATTTACTAATTTTCAAACGTTGTAAATGCTTTTAAATTTTTTAACCAAAAAAAAAAAACGAAAAAAGGCAAAATCGAAAAATTAATATTTATTCTAAAAGTCATTGTGTGGTTTTTATGAAAATATGTAAATATATTAAGTATGTTTATTAAGGTTTGGTTTTTAGTAATTATAGATTTTTTTTACTTTATTTACTTTTCTCTTTTAACGGCTTATTTGTCTAAATAAATAAATAATGAAACATGTTTAAAGATAATTCTCATACAAAAACATTTAAATTTTAATTATAACTAAATCAAATAAAACTTAATATTTGAATGTTTTTTTAGTTTGAAGTCTTTTACAACTTTAGATTTAAAGAATTAGAAAAATAAACAAAATAAAAGCTTTAAAAAGCAAATAACTCGCAATTACCAAAAATTTAAATAACATTAATTAGTTGTTATATTTTGTTGGTGTTTTTTGCACTTTGGTATTTCATTTCTATTTAAAAGTTTTTCTAAATTCATTATTATCCATGTGTCCAGTAGTTATTTTTCTTCTCAAAAATTATCTAAATAAAAATTCTTTATTTTTTTTCTTTTTCTCGTTTACAGATGTTAAATCTATGCTACGTTTATTATTTATCAAAATTGACTGAATTTGCTGATACAATATTCTTCGTGTTGCGTAAAAAATCGAATCAAATTACCTGGCTACATGTCTACCATCATTCAGTGACTCCTTTGGAAACATGGGTTTTAGTTAAATTTATTGCCGGTAAGTAATAAAATTATAACAGTAACAGTTGCTTCGTTTTAAGATCAAAACGTTTCATTATTTTGTAAAAATGTACATGGATCATGACAGTTAGCAAAAACAATTAAGATTATAACCATGTCCAGTTTTGTCAAAATACTTGTATTTTAATTCTTAGATATTCCGAATAAAACCTTAGATTATAAATTGATTTCTTTACAAAAGAAAATATATAAACTAAATTATATATTTTATGTATTTCTAGGTGGTAATGCAACATTCCCCAATTTATTGAATAATTTCGTACACGTTTGCATGTACTTCTATTATATGATGTCTGCTATGGGTCCGGAATACGCCAAATTCTTATGGTGGAAGAAATATATGACCGAATTACAAATTGTAAGTATTTTTTTTATTTAATTTTGTATGCCTCTTTTTCTACAATGGATGTATAAACCTCAAATAAAATATCGAATGACCTTCTTAAAAATAATCGCGCAAACACATGCAGCACAGGCTGCCAAAATTGTCAATATCTACTAAATGTATAT